>NC_057732.1:2021296-2090999 GCF_004010195.1 Chiloscyllium plagiosum | reverse complement strand
CAGTTTTGGTCTCCAAATTTGAGGAAAGACATTCTGGCTATTGAGGGAGTGCAGCGTAGGTTCACGATGTCAATTCCTGGAATGGCGGGACTATCTTGCACTGAAAGACTGGAGCAACTGGGCTTGTATACCCTTGAGTTTAGAAGACTGAGAGGGGATCTGATTGAGACGTATAAGATTATTAAAGGATTGGACACTCTGGAGGCAGGAAACATGTTTCCGCTGATGGGTGAGTCCCGAGCGAGAGGACACAGCTTAAAAATACGGGGTAGACCACTTAGGACAGAGTTGAGGAGAAACTTCTTCACCCAGAGAGTGGTGGCTGTGTGGAATGCTCATCCCAGAGGGCAGTGGAGGCCCAGTCTCTGGATTCATTTAAGAAAGAGTTGGATAGAACTCTCAAGGATAATGGAATCAAGGGTTATGGAGATAAGGCTGGAACAGGATACTGATTAAAGATGATCAGCCATGGTCATATTGAATGGTGGTGCAGGCTCGAAGGGCAAAAATGACCTACTCCTGCACCTATTGTCTATTTACCCCTTCACCTGATACTACAGGCAATTTAGCATGACCAATTCACCTACCCTGCATGTTTTTGGACAGTGGGAGGAAACTGGAGCACCCGGAGGAAACCCACGCAGACGCGGGGACAACGTGCAAACTCCACACAGACAGTTGCCCGAGGCAGGTATTGAACCCAGGTCTCTGGTGCTGTGAGGCAGCAGTGCTAACCACTGTGCCACCGTGCACTCAACACACTGTATCCAAAAGGCTAACGGCATTGTGGAATACCCAACCCAACCCCTCACTCAAAGTCTTTTCTCTCTCCTGCCATCTGGCAGAAGATACAGGAGCATACTGTCTCACATGACCAGACTGTGCAACAGTTTCTTCCCCCAAGCCATCAGGCTCCTTAACACAATATAATAGGACTCTTTCCAATCTGAAATTTTTTCGTACTGTTGCTAGAAAAATGTCTATTATCCATCATTCTTCTGTTACCCTGTAACTTGCATATTTTGCACTTCTTATGTATTTTATGCCATGTATGATTGGGTGGTTGTGCTGTCCATGTAGCACCCTTGGTACTGGAGGAACTCTGTCTCGTTTTTACTGGATCAGTGTATATGATAGAAATAAGCTACTTTCTCTCTTTTCATTGTCCTTTTTGAAATTCAAAAATATCCCATAGAGTTTACAATATTTCCAAGTTTCACATTATTAGCAAACTTTGAAATTATGCCCTGTAGTCCATGGTGTAGGCCCTTAATATATCAGAAAAAGTAGGGGTTCCAACATCTGGGAAACAACACTTACTCCAACCTGGAAAACAACCAAAATGACTCTTTGTTTCTTGTCATTCACTCAGTTGTGTCTATGTTGCCACTGTCCCTTTGTATTCCATGTGATTGCACTTCTGTTTGCAATACTAAATTCCAAAACACTTTTGATACAATGTACATCACATCAACAGCATTATACTTATCGACTGTTACCATTTCATTGGCTGGACTGGAGTTGCTGGGTTTACCTGAGCTCCCTTCTTTGAACAAGGTGTAACATTTACAATTCTGTGGAAGGGTCACTGGACCTGAAATGTTAACTCTGATTTCTCTCCACAGATGTTGCCAGATCTGCTGAGCTTTTCCAGCAATTTCTGGTTTAGTTTCTAGCATCCGCAGTTCTTTTGCTTTTTAACATCTGTTCTTGCATATCAACCCTGAGTCTAATAAAGACTGGGAAACTACAGCTGTTGAATTTTAAAATTGGTGGTGCAGATGTTTGTAGTGAAGCCTGGAGTGAGATTTGAACTTAGAACCAGAACTGTGACAAAGTGGAACATTTATTTTTTTGTCTCCTTTTATTTTAAACTTACCCTTCTTAGTGCCCAAGTTACACATTTTTGACAGGAAATAATTTTCTCTGTTTTAACACAGCACATTAGTGAATCATAAGTTAAAGAAATAATTACCAATACAAGTCCTCTAAGTAAGTATTTATCTATTTTTTTCTTTTGTGAAATGGAAATAACCGTTTGATTATAGGCGTCCCTTGTACAGGTTTACTTAGTTTACCTAGTACAAGCACAGAAAATGCTGGAAAAATTCAGCACGTCTCGCAATATCTGTGGAGAGAAAAAGTTAGTTTCCATTCCAGTTTCTTTAGAATTGGTTTACCTGGACCCAACTATCTTAATCATTGTGGAGACTCCACAATCACCTGATGAAGGAGCTAGTGCTTCCAGATAATCTGGTGTTGTGTGATTTTTCACTTTGTCCACTCCAGTCCAACACCAACTTCTCTAATCATGGC
The DNA here is from genome assembly GCF_004010195.1 of Chiloscyllium plagiosum. NCBI lineage: Eukaryota > Metazoa > Chordata > Chondrichthyes > Orectolobiformes > Hemiscylliidae > Chiloscyllium > Chiloscyllium plagiosum. The sequence goes on along the minus strand of NC_057732.1, from coordinate 2,088,683 downwards.
TAATTGACAACGCTCTCGCTCATGGGCGGGATCAATTACTGTCAATCACCCCAAGGCTTAACATTGAGTGGCGAGCTGTCACCATCGGAGCAATGAGCTGGCTGAATTCTGTCAATCATTCTATCGTGTTAGTCCTGTGTGGCGTTTCTGTCACCATGGAGACGATGGGCGGGTCGGACGGTGTCAATCACCACAGCGTTTGGCGCTGAATGGGCGAGCTGTCACCATGGAGGCGGTGGATGGGTGCGGCTGCTGCCAGTCACCCTATGGATGAGCCCTGAGAGGACGAGCTGTCACCATGGGAACGGTGGGCGGGGGCAAACACTGGCCGTCACTCCAACGGTTGTGTGGAGAGAACTCTGGACGGTTTGGTTGAAGATGGTTCCTTCAGCAACGGGCTAAGTGCGGTGCGAAGGAGTCCACTGTCCCGGAGCAATGGAGCCATTGCCTGCCAGCTTTTATGGGAAGTTCGACGAGAAAAATCCCGTTGTAGCTTCACTTGAACAAAAGCTGAATCACTTTATGAAAGATATGGAGAGAGTGACCTCCTACCGCTCATACACAAGAGGGTAAGGCCTGGAAACACACCTCTCGTGTTTTACAGAGCTGACTCTTTCCCCTCCCTGTCCCCATTTACCCCCTCCACTCTTCCTCTCCCTACCTCCCCTTCCCTACCTCCTTTCCCCGTTTTCTCCTCCCCCCTCCCCCCCCTTGCCATCTTGTCAGGCCATGTTTCAGTAAAGAAATCAAGGGATTTGGGAAAAGATACAAAAGTGGAGGTGAATATTATCTTATTGGTCATGGTTACAAGGACATCAAAACTGGGAACTTAACATTGAGAAATATTTAACCTTTCAGAAAGATGGCAGGTGTAGGTGGGGTAGCATTGTTAATAAGAGGTGAAATGAGGACAGTTGTGAGAGATGATCGAGGCTCTGATGATATGGAGTCCACTTGGGTGGAGGTTAAAAAAAGACAATGTAGAGAAGACACTGGTATTACAGACCCCTCCACAGAAGTCATGTTCAGGAGAGGCTTTATGTCAAATAGGAGCATGTTTTTATTAAAAGACCAAAAATTATGGGTGACTTTAATTTTCAAGTTGATTGGATTAATCCAATTGGAAGGGGTAGCTGCAGCAACAAATTCATGGAGTGCATTTGGGAGAGTTTCCTTGATCAGTTTGCCATGCAGGCAACAAGGGGACAGGCTATCTTAGATCTGTTAATGAAGCAGTTTTAATCAATGACCCCAGAGTAAAAGTTTCCCGAGTGATCAGAGCACGATAGAATTTAATATTGAGTTTGAGAGTGGGAAACGTGGGTCAGAAACAATTGTGTTTAACTCAGATAAGCAGGATTGATATTAAGCAAGCAATGGCAGACATTTAAAAGAGTAATTCAGCAAAAATATATTCAGTTAAGGAGGAAACATTCTGAGAGGGATGAACCAACTATGACTAACCAAGAAGTTAAGGAGAATATTAACTTGAGAGAGCAAGCATATAAGGAGACAAAAGTCAGCTTCAAAGACTAGGATAAGTTGATAATGCAGCAAAAGCAGACTAGAGAGTGAGAAATTACAAGGGTGAACTAGTGAGGATAATAAAAACTGACAAGAGCTTCTTTAAATATATAAAAAGGAAGAGGAAGGTCAAAGTGAACATAGGCCCCTTGAGAAATGAATTGGGGTGGTAATGATTATGGGGAACAAGGAAAAGGCAGAAGAATTACGTGAGTATTTTGAAGATTCTTTATAGTGGAAGATACTTTTGAGCATCCCATTACTACTTTTGAATACGGGGGAGGAGGTAAGTGCCATCACCATCATTAGAGAAGGAGTATTAGACAAACTAATGGGGCTAAAGGCAGATAAGTCTCCTGGCCCTGATGGCTTGCATCCTATGATGGTAAAAGAGGTAGCTATGAAAATGGCGGATGCATTGGTTGTAACTTTACAAACATCTTTAGATTCTGGAAAATTAAAAAGGTTTGGAAAACTACTGATAAGACTATTCAAAAAAGAGAGATAAAATTTGGGTAACTATAGACCAATTAGCACAATATCTATTGCTAGAAAAGTATGAGAATCATTTAGTGTGGAAGTATTATAATCTAATCAGCAGAGTCAGCATGATTTCATAAAAAGGAAATTGTATCTTTTTATTAGAGATTTTTAAGCAAGTCATAACTGGAGTTGATAGAGAAGAATCAGTACAGATCTTGTATTTGGATTTCCAAAAGGTGTTCAACAAGGTACCTCACAAAAGGTTGTCATAAGAGACCACAGTGTTAGAGGTTATGAAAAGTGAATTTGTTAGAACATAGAACTTTACAGCACAGTACACGCCCTTCGCCCTTCGATGTTGCGCCTCCCTGTGAAACTAATCTGAAGCTCACCTAACATACACTCTTTCATTCTCATCCATATGCCTATCCAATGACCATTTAAATGCTTCTAAAGTTGGCGGGTCTCCAACTGTTGCAGGCAGTGCGTTCCACACCCCCACTACTCTCTGAGTAACGAAACTGCCTCTGACATCTATCCTTTATCTTTCACCCCTCAATTTGAAGCTATGCCTCCTCGTGCTTTCCATCACCATCCTAGGAAAAAGGCTTACTGTCCACCTGATCTAACCCTCTGATTATCTTTTAAATGTCTCAATTAAGTTGCTCCTCAACCTTCTTCTCTCTCATGAAAACAGCTTCAAGTCCCTCAAACTTTCCTTGTAAGACCTTCCCTCCATACCAGGCAACATCCTAGTAAATCTACTCTGAACTCTTTCCAAAGCTTCCACATCCTTCCTATAATGCGGTGACCAGAACTGCACACAATGGTCCAAATGCGGCTAAACCAGAGTTTTGTATAGCTGCAGCATGACCTCATGGATCTGAAACTCAATCTCTCTACTAATAAATGCTAACACATCATATGCCTTCTTAACAACCCCATCAACCTGGGTGGCAACTGTGAAGGATCTATGCACATGGATCTCTCTGCTTATCTACACTACCAAGAATCTTACATTCGCCCAGTACTCTGCATTCCTGCTACTGCTTCCAAAGTGAATCATCTCAAACTTTTCCGCATTAAACTACATTTGCCACCTCTCAACCCAGCTCTGCAGCTTATCTAAGTGCCTCTGTAACTTACAACACCCTTTGGCACTATCTACAACTGTACTGACCTTAGTGTGGTCTGCAAATTTACTAACCCATCCTTCTGTGCCCTCATCCAAGTCGTTTATAAAAATGACAAACAGTAGTGGACCCAAAACAGATCCTTGCAGTACACCTCTCGTAACTGATGAACATTTCCCATGAACCATCACCCTCTGTCTTCTTTCAGCTCGCCAATTTCTGATCCAAATCACTAAATCGCCTTCAATTCCCTGCCTCTGTATTTTGTGCAGTAGTCTACCATGGGGAACCTTATCAAATGTCTTGCTGAAATCCATATGCACCACATCAACGGCTTTACCCTCCTCTACCTGTTTGGTCACTTTCTCAAAGAACTCAATAAGATTTGTGAGGCACGACCTACCCTTCACAAAACCATGTTGATTACCCTGAATCAAATTATTCCTATCGAGATGATTATAAATCCTATCTCTTTTATAACCTTTTCCAACACTTTACCCACAACTGAAGTAAGGCTGACGGGTCTATAATTACCAGGGTTGTCTCTACTCCTCTTCTTAAACAAGGGAACAACATTTGCTAACCTCCAGTCTTCTGGCACTATTCCTGTAGACAATGATGACATAAGATCAAAACCAAAGGCTCGGCAATCTCCTTCCTGGCTTCCCAAAGACTCCTAGGATAAATCCCATCCGGTGCAGGGGATTTATCTATTTTCACACTTTCCAGAATTTCTAACACCACCTCCTTGTGAACATCAATTCCATCTAGTCTAGTAGCCTGTTTTGCAGTATTCACCTTGACAACATCATCGTGTTTTCCAATATGAATACTGATGAAAAATATTCATTTAGCTCTTCCCCTATCTTCTCTGACTCCACTTGAAACTTCCTGCTACGGTCCTTGACTGGCTCTAACCTTACTCTAGTCATCCTTTTATCCCTTATACCTGTATGTCTATAGAAAGCTTTAGGATTTTCCCTGATCCTATCCGCCAACAGCTTCTCATGTCCCCGCCTCACTCATCTTAGCTCTCTCTTTAGGTCTTTCCTGGCTACCTTATAATTCTCAATTGCCCAAACTGAGCCTTTACATCTCGTCCTAACATAAGCCGCCTTCTTCCTCTTGACAAGAGATTCAACCTCCTTAGTAAACCACGGCTCCTGTGCTTGACAACTTTCTCCATGTCTGACAGGTACAGACTGATCAAGGACACGCAGTAGCTGTTCCTTGATTAAACTCCACATTTCTATTGTGCCCATGCCTTGCAGTTTCCTTCCCCATCCTATGCATCCTAAATTTGTCTAATCACATCACATTGTAATTGCCTTTCCCCCAGCTCTAGCGCTTGCCCTCCGGTGTATACCTATTCCTTTCCATTGCTAAAGTAAACATAACTGAATTGTGGTCACTATCACCAAAGTGCTCACCTATCTCCAAATCTAACACCTGATCGGGTTCATTACCCAATACCAAATCTAATGGGCCTCTCCCCTTGTTGACCTGTCCACATACTGTGTCAGAAAACCCCTCCTGCACAAAATGGATAAATGCTTAATGAGCAAGAGCCCACAAATGCGGATAAGGGTTCTTTTTCAGGGTGACAATCTGTCACAAGCGGGGTTTCACAGTGATCAGTGGTGGGACAGCAGGTGTTTGTAATATACATTAATACTTGCAGAAAAGTAAAAATCACACAACACCAGGTTATAGTCCAACAAGTTTATTTGGAAGCATAAGTTTTTGGAGTGCTGCTCCTTCATCAGGTGGTTGTGAAGTATGACACAGAATTTAGAGCAGAAGTTTCCAGTGTGATGCAATTGAAATGATATATTGAAAAATACCTGGATTGTTTGTTAAGTCTCTCATCTTTTAGAATGACCATGTTGGTTTTAGTTCTTTCATATGTAAATTCCAGAACTTTCTTAAAGTTACATTCTCAAGTGAATTTAGCAATAGATGCCATGTCAGCTCAAATAATGCATTGAAGGTGTGAGGCTAAAGTCTGTCTGTCTGTGTCCCAATGTTCAGACTGATTCCATTTCTAAAAAAAGGATTTACAGAATCTTACATGGATTCATGCAGTTTTTGAGCAAAATAAAATGTAATTCTGTAAGTACAAATTCACCCCACAAACCTATATGTGTGTCCGTCCATGTGAATGTATGTGTACACATAGAGGATTGTGAATGTCTGTGAGACAGTGTGTGTATGTGTGTAAAGGGGTATAAGTCTGTGAGAGGGTGCGTGTGTGTGAGATGTATATGCGAGCGTATGAGAGAGAGCTTGTGTATGAAAGAGGGTCTGCATGAGAATGGGTCTGTCGGTGTGTGTGTGTATATATATATACGCGTGCACGTGTGCTTGTCTGCGTGTGTGAGAGTGCTGTGTTGTGCAGTGTTGCTCAAAAACTGCATGAATTCATGAAAGATTGTGTAAAATCCCTTTTTTTTGAAACAGCATCAGTGTGAACATTGGGACATAGACAGACAGACTTTAGCCTCACACCTTCAATGCATTATCTGAGCTGACATGGCACCTATTCTTAAAGTTCATTTGAGAATGTAATTTTTAAAAAAAATAGTTCTGCATATGAAAGAATAGTTTGCATATGAAAGAACTGAAACCAGCATGGTCATTCTGAAAGGTAAGAGACTTAACAAACAATCCAGGTATTTTTCAATATATAATTTCAGTTGCAGCACACTGTAAACTTTTGCAATAAATTCTGTGTCTATGATCTTATACTCCACAACCACCTGATTGAGGAGCAGTGCTCCAAAAACTAGTGCTTCTAAGTAACCCTGTTGGACTACAACCAGGTATTGTGATTTTTAACCTTATACACCCCAGTTCCACACTGGCACCTCCAAATCACACTTGCAGAAAGTAAACAAACATACTGTAGGCAAATTTGCAGGTGATACAAATAGGTGGAAAGGCAGGTTGTGAGAAGGATATAGACAGTTTTTAGAGAGATATTGATAGGGTAAGTAAGTGAGCAAAAAAGTTAGCAAATGGAGTATCGTGTAGGAAAATGTAAAATTGTTCACTTCGAACGATAGAACAGGATATTATTTAAATAGGAGAAAACAGCAGAAAGTGGCAACATAAAGGGACTTGGGGGTATTATTCAAAAAACACAGGAAGTTACTTCACAGGTGCAGCAGGTAATCAGGAAGGTTAAAGGAGTGTTCACCCTTATTTCAAGGGGGTTGGATTACAAGAATTGGGAGGTCTTATTGTAACTGAAAAAGGAGCTGGTAAGACCACATCTGGAGTACTGTGAGCAGTTTTGGTCCCCTCATTTAAGAAAAAGTTTTATTTCATTGAGAAGGTTCACCAGGATGACCTCTGGTACGGAGGGATGGTCTCACCAAGAACAAAGAACAAAGAAAATTTACAGCCCAGGAACAGGCCCCTCAGGCCTCCAAGCCTGAGCCGATCCAAACAGACTGTCTAAACCTGTCGCCCAATTCCTAAGCATCTGTATCCCTTTGCTCCCCACCTACTCATGTATCTGTCCAGACACATCTTAAATGAATCTACCGTGCCTGCCACTACCACCTCTGCTGGCAATGTGTTCCAGACACCCACCACCCTCTGCGTAAAGTACTTGCCGCGTGTATCCCCCTTAAACTTTTCAACTCTCACCTTGAAAACGTGACCTCTCGTTATTGGATCCTTCACCGTGGGACAAAGCTTATTGCTATCAACCCTGTCTGTACCCTTCATGATTTTGAGAACTCAATCAAGACCCCCTCAATCTCCTTTTCTCAAATGAAAACAAACCTAACCTACTCAATCTCTCTTCATAGCAAGCACCTTCCATACCAGGCAACCTCCTCGTAAGCCTTCTCTGCGCCTTCTCTGCACCCTCTCCAAAGCGTCCACATCCTTTTGGTAATGTGGTGACCAGAACTGTACACACTATTCTAAATGCGGCCGAACCAATGTCTTGTACAATTTTAACATGACCTGCCAGCTCTTATACTCAATACCCCGTCCAATGAAGGCAAGCATACCATATGCCTTCTTGACCACTCTATCCACCTGTGCAACAACCTTCAGGGTACAATGGACCTGCACTCCCACATCTCTCTGCTCATCAACTTTACCCAAGGCCCTTCCATTCACTGTAAAATTCGCTCTCGAATTAGACTTGCCAAAAATGCATCACCTCACATTTGTCTGGATTGAACTCCATCTGCCACTTCTCCACACAACTCGCCAGTCTATCTATATTCTCCTGTATTCTTTGACAGTCCCTTATACTTTCTGCTACTCCACCAATCTTCGTGTCATCTGCAAAGTTGCTAATCATACCAACAGTGCCCTCTTCCAGATCATTTATGTATTTCACAAACATCAGTGGCCCCAGCACTGATCCCTGTGGAACATCACCGGTCACCTTTCTGCATTTTGAGAAACTCCCTTCAACTACTAGTCTCTGTCTCCTGTTGCTCAACCAGTTCCTTATCCACCTAGCTAGAACACCCTACACACCATGTGACTTCACTTTCTCTATTGGTTTACCATGGGAAACCTTCTTAAACACCTTACTAAAGTCCATGTATATGACATCAACAGTCCTTTCTTCATCTGTCAACTTGGTCACTTCCTCAAAGAACTCTATTAAGTTGGTAGGGCACAATCTCCCCTGCACAAAACCACGTTGCCTGTCACTGATAAGCCCATTCTTTTCTAAATATAAATAGATCCTATACCTCAGTACCTTCTCCAGCAACTTTCCCAGCACTGACGTCAGCACTGGTCCATAGCAACCTGGAATATCTGTACTACCCTTCTTGTCCAGGGGTACAACATGAGCAACCTCCCGGTCCTCCGACATTCCATGTGTGTTTAAGGATGTCACAAAGATATCTGTCAGGGCCCCAGCTATTTCCTCTCTCGCATCCCTCAGCAACCTGGGATAGATCCCATCCCGTCTTGGGGATTTGTCCATCTGAAGAACCTCTAGCATACCCAACACATCTTCCCTAATTATGTCAACGTGATCCAGACTAATCAAACTTCTATCTCTAATCTCAACATTCATCATGTTCCTCTCCTCCGTGAACATGCTAAGTAATCATTCAGAATCTCACCCATTCTCTCCGGTTTGACACACAGCCTTCCTTCATTATCCTTTAGTGGCCAATCCTTTCTTTAGTTACCCGCTTGCTTCTTATAAAATGCTTTGGGATTCTCCTTCATTCTGCTCGCTAAAGCTATTTCATGACCACTTTTAGCCCACTTGATTCCTGATTTAAGACTGGTCCTCCTCTTCCGATATTCCTCCAGTGCCTACTCTGTTCTTAGCTGCCTCGACCTTATATGCACTTCCCTTTTCCTCTTGGCTAGTTTGTACGATTTCTCCTGTCATCCACGGTTCATGAATCTTGCATTTCCTTACCTTTGCCTTCAATGGGACATGCCTATCATGCATTATCTTTAACATATCTTTGAAAGCCTCCCACATATCAAATGTGGACTTCCCTTCAAATAGTTGTGTCTGATCCACATTTTCCAACCCTGCCTAGTTTTGATATAATTGGCCTTGGCCCAGTTTAATACTCTTCCCTTAGGACCACTCTCATCTTTGTCTACAAATATTCTAAAACTTACAAAATTGTGGTCACGGTTCCCAAAGAAATCCCCCACCACAACTTCTACCACCTGGCCTGGCTCATTCCCCAATACCAGGTCCAATATGACCCCTTCCCTCGTCGGACTATTGACATACTGCTCTAGAAAACTCTCCTGGACCCTTCTTACAAATTCTACTCCATCCAGACCTCTGACGCTAAGTGTATCCAGTCAATGTTGGGAAAATTAAAATCTCCCATCACCACTACCCTATTGCCTCTACATCTTTCCATAACCTGTTTACCTATTTGTAGAAACCTTACGCTCACTGTTGGGAGGCCTGTAATACAGCCAACAACGTAACTGCACCCTTCTTATTTTTCAGCTCCACCATAATGCCTCATTACTCAAGCTCTCCATAGTGTCCTCCTTTAGCACAGCTGTGATATCATCCCTGACCACAATGCAACTCCACCCCCTCTTTCACTTCCCTCCCTGCCCTGTCTGAAGCGTCTATATTCTGGAACATTTAGTTGCCAATCATGCCCTTCCTTCAATCAAGTCTCTGTGATTGCAATAACGTTATGCTCCCAGGCATCAATCCAAGCCCTAAGTTCATCTGCCTTACACACTATACTCCTTGCAGTAAAGTGGATGCACTTCAGGCCACCAGTTATTTTGTGTTCATCTGCTCTCTGACTACTCTTCCCCTCATTAATGCTATCTTCATGATTCTTACAGTCTCCAGTTTCTACCCTGCTGTCTACTAGTCTTCTCCTCTGGTTCCCAGCCCCCTGCCACATTAGTTTAAAACCTCCCCAACAGCAGTAGCAAAAACTCTCCCCAGGACATTGGTTCCAGTCCGGTTCAGATGTAGACCGTCTATTTTGTACTCGTCCCACCTTCTCTAGAACTGGTCCCAATGTCCTACAAATCTGAACCCTTCCCTCCTACACCATTCCTCAAGCCACGTGTTCATCCTGTCTATTTTTTCAGTTCTATGCTGGCTAGCTCGTGGCACAGGCAATAATCCCAAGATTACTACGTTTGAGGTCCTCCTCTTTAACTTTTCTCCTTGCTCCCTGAATTCTTCTTTCAGGACCTCATCTCGTTTTTTACTTATATCATTTGTGCCTATGTGCACCAAGACAACTGGCTGTTCACCCTTCCCTTTCAGAATGGTCTGCAGCCGATCAGTGACATCCCTGACTCGAGCACTTGGGAGGCAACATATCATCTGAGAGTCCTGTTTTCGGCCACAGAACCACCTATCTACTCCCTTCACAATAGAATCCCCTATGACTATGGCCCTACAAGTCTTTTTCCTACCCTTCTGAATAGCAGTGCCCGCCACAGTGCCATGATCTTGGCAACTGCTGCCCTCCCCTGGTGAGCCATCTCCCCCAACAGTATCCAAAACGGTATACCTGTTTTGGAGGGAGATGACCGCAGGGGACATCTGCACTGCCTTCCTACTCTTTTACTGGCTCTTGGTCACCTATTCACTGTCTCCCTCAGCAAGTCTAACCTGCGGTGTGACCAGTTCACTAAACGTGCTATCCACGACCTCCTCAGCATTGCGGATGCTCCAGAGCCGTCGTGTGGTCAAACAAGAGCTGCAGCTGGATACACTTCTTGCAAGTGTAAGAGTCAGGAATGTCAGCTACGTCACAGAACGCCCACATCACGCAAGAGGTACATGCCACGGGTCAAACCAAACAATGCACTTAAATATAGGAAAATAAAAGAACAAAAAATAAATAAAAGCCTGACCTTAGAGTCTTTTTTTCTGGTTAGAGGAGGAGGGGCGGGAGGGAGATTCTACATGTGTAGTATCTCAGGTTTAGCTGCTGCCCAAATATATACTAAGTCCTTACCTTCCCTGCACCCTCGTGGTCTCCACGTCACCTCCACTGTGTTTCCCGCTGATCCTGGACAGGAAAAAGGCTGTGGGCTTTGAAGGTAAGAATATAAACAGTTTCCTTACCTTCCTGGCACCCGTGTGGTTTCCACATCACCTCTGCTGTGTCTCCCGCTGCTCCTGGACAGGAAAAAGGAATCTTCTGAGCAAAGATTAAACAGTTTGGTACTCGACTAGGCAAATACTGAGAGGCTGTTTCCCCTCATGAGACAGTCTTGGACCTGAGGGCACAGTCTCAGAATTAATGGACAGCAATCGAAGATTGAGATGAAGAGGAATTTCATAGTGGATCTAACTTGGCTTCCCTGAGAATCCTGGACCATATTTGCGATTTGATTTGCTCTGTAGAGTGTTCAAAGTCAATTTGTCTGCTACCCATATTTACCTCATTAATTCTCAGTGGATGTTAAAATATAAGTTATAAGGAAAGCTCCAAGGTCAAGTCCCCTCTGTTATGGAAGTGTGTCTTAACATGTTCAAACAGGTTTATACAAAACATATATTTTGCATGCTTGTAGTAGACTGTATTACTGCTCTAAATTTGCTTTCCGTTAGAGTCATACAGCACGGAAACAAACCCTTCAGTTCAACTCGTCCATGCCGAACAAGATATCTAAAATTAGTCTCATCCCATTTGCCAGTACTGGGCAAAGTACTCTGAACATTTACTATTAACATACCTATCCAGATGCCTTTTAAATGTTGTAATTGTACCAGCCTCCACCACTTCCTCTGGCAGCTCATTCCATATATGTACCACCCTCTGTGTGAAAAGGTTGCCCCTTGGGTCCTTTTTTAAATCTTTCCCATCTCATGCTAAACCTATGTCCTCCAGTTCTGAACATACCTACCCCAGGGAAAAGACCTTGTTTATTTACCCTATCCATGCCCCTCATGATTTTATAAACCTCTGTAAGATCACTTCTCAGCCTGTGATGCTTCAGGGAAAACATCCCCATCCTATTCAGCCTCTTCCTAGAGCTTAAACTCTCTGACCTTGGCAACATCCTTGTTAATCTTTTCTGAACCCTTTCAAGTTTCACAACATTCTTCCTATAAGAGGGGGACCAGCATTGGTTCAACCACTTTTGAAATACTGTGTGCAATATCTTGTACAGCCGCAACATGATCTCCCAACTCCTAACTCAATTGTCTGACCAATAAAAGAAAGCATACGAAATACCTTCTTCACTATCCTATCTACCTGCGACTCCACTTTCAAGGAACTATGACCCTGCACTCCAAGGTCTCTTTGTTCAGCAACACTTCCAGGACCTTACCATTAAGTCCTGCCCTGATTTGCCTTTCCAAAATGCAGCACCTCACATTTATCTAAATTAAACTCCATCTGCCACTCCTTGGCCTATTGGCCCACCTGATCAAGATCTTGTTGTACTCTGAGCTAACCTTCCTCGCTGTCCACTCCACACCAATTTTGATGTCATTACTAACTATACCTCATGTGATGTGGAGGTGGCAGTGTTAGACAGGGGTGGACAAAGTTTAAAAATCACACAACACCAGATTATAGTCCAATAGATTTATTTGAAAGTATGAGCTTTCTGAGTGCTGCTCATTTGTCAGGTAGCTAATGGTGCATAGATCATAGGACTCAGAATTTGTAGTAAAAGATCAAAGTATCATATAACTGAGACAATGTATTTAGTAAACCTAGTTTGCAGTTAAGTGTTTAATCACTTAGAATGGGGTGTAGATTTCGATTGATAAATATGTAAATCCCAGCACTTCTTTCAAGTCACAGTCCGGAGATAACTTAAGGTTTCATAAAAAAACCAACGTGACATCAGACAATGCAATAAAGGTCTGAGGTTAGAGTCTGTCTGTACTCCAACCTTGAACCAGACTGGTCCTATTTTCAAAATAGTAATTTATAAAATATCACATGGACTGCCTACATCCTGCAAGGTGGACTTTGGGATATGCAACAATGTAGAATTGTCGAACAGAAACTGATAGCCAAGTTCAGTACCAATGAGGATGGCCTCAACCGGGATCTTGAGTTCACGTCACACAACAGGTGATCCCATTACACTATACACTCTCTCACACATACATGCACACTCACACACTCTTACACACTATCACACTCACTCATACAGACCCTCTCAGACACACTCACTTGCGCTCACCCTCTCACAGGCAAAAATCCGTCATACTTGCACACACTCTATCAAGCACGCGTGCACACATTCTCTCTCCCTCACATTCACACATGCCACCCATATAAGTCTGTGGATGAATTTGCATTTATGTTTAAAAAGCACACAATGTGTAGGCAGTCAGTCCATGTGACATTTTATAAATTCCTACTTTGGAAATAGAACCAGTCTGATTCAAGGTTGGGCCACAGACAGACAGTCTCTACCTCAGACCTTTAATGGATTGTCTGAGCTGAGATGACACCTTGTTTTTTTCATAAAACCTTAAGTTATCTCAGGACTGTGACTGACTTGAAATAAGTTCTGGGATTTGCATATTAATCTTTCGAAGCCTGCATCCCCATTCTTAGTGAGTATACACTGAACAGCAATCTAAATTTGTTCAATACTTCGCATCGGTTGTCTGACACTTTGATCTTGCACTATAAATCCTGTGTCCTATGATCCTGCCCCACCAGCTACCTGACGAAGGAGCAGAGGTCCGAAAGCTTGTAGTTCCATGTAAACCTGTTGGACTCTAACCTGGTGTTGTGTGATTTTTAATTTAAAAAATAATTTGGATGTGAAGATAGGAGATATAAAGATAAAAATAATTTACAGTAGTCTAAGCAACTGACTTCTTCTCCAGCTGCTGGTAAACAGGTCTTCTATTTCTAGTATTTAAAATATCTTTTAAAATTTAAAATATTATTTAAAATATCTTTGGGGAGCTGACGAGAAGTAAATTGACAATCTCTCAACCTCATCACATCAAAGCACGATTCGGTGAAGGGTCAATCATCAAAATTAAATTTATGTGCCCTTGTTAGATTATCTCCTACTCCCTAAACTGATTTTGTCAGATACTTGGTCTTGAGTCTCAGTGTGTGACCCCACAGTGTATCAACTTGGGTTTTAAATGTGTGAATTCATGCAATATTTTTAATGGTCATTGCACAATATTATTGATCGTTATCAATGAGTTAAGATATCTGTTTGCCCCACCCCTGGTATAGGAGATGCCTTATTTGCATTCCTCTATTTCTATTCAAGAGCCAGTGAATTATTTTGCATTTGGAATGAGTATGAAAAACTGTTGCCAGTTCATTATTACCAAGAAAAATTATTGAAGATTGGAACTTTTTTACTACAACTGAAGGTACTTCATAATAAATTAATGTTTTGATAGAACCAGCACTAAGTTTTTGGAATAAAATATTAACGTTGAAATTAATATGTGTACACGGTGTTAAATTAATATTTGTTTATTGCTGTGGTTCTGTTCGCCGAGCTGGAAGTTTTTGTTGCAAACGTTTCGTCCCCTGTCTAGGTGACATCCTCAGTGCTTGGGAGCCTCCTGTGAAGCGCTGCTGTGGTGTTTCCTCCGGCATTTATAGTGGCCTGTCCCTGCCGCTTCCGGTTGTCAGTTTCAGCTGTCCGCTGTAGTGGCCGGTATATTGGGTCCAGGTCGATGTGTTTGTTGATTGGAGTTTGTGGATGAGTGCCATGCTTCTAGGAATTCCCTGGCTGTTCTTTGTTTGGTTTGCCCTATAATGGTAGTGTTGTCCCAGTTGAATTCATGTTGCTTGACGTCTGTGTGTACATGGCACTCATCCACAAACTCCATCAACAAACACATCGACCTGGACCCAATATACCGGCCACTACAGCAGACAGCTGAAACTGACAACCGGAAGCGGCAGGGACAGGCCACTATAAATGCTGGAGGAAACACCACAGCAGCGCTTCACAGGAGGCTCCCAAGCACTGAGGATGTCACCTAGACAGGGGACGAAACGTTTGCAACAAAAACTTCCAGCTCGGCGAACAGAACCACAGCAACGAGCACCCGAGCTATAAATCTTCTCACAAACTTTGAATATTTATTTATATTGGATCATTTGTATGTCAGCTTGGCTCCATCCTGCTCACTATGTCAGGAACTTCTGGGTAAAAATCCAGTTCAGATATGACATTTAATTGATCTGGCATCTCTGCTCATGTGGATATAATAGATTTAGTGGCATTGTGTCAAGAAGGATTAATGAGCTCACCTGATCTAGCCAACATTCTTCCATTCATACTATCAACAACTGATAAATTAGTCATTCATGTCAAATTGTTGTTTTGCATTCCTAACAATGTTACCCCACTCATACTGGATTAGTTAGCATTGTCAGTTCAATTTACTTGAAAATCTCAAACTGTTTTTTTAATAGACAAACTAACTTCCAGTTATGTGGCA
The DNA here is from genome assembly GCF_004010195.1 of Chiloscyllium plagiosum. Taxonomy (NCBI): domain Eukaryota; kingdom Metazoa; phylum Chordata; class Chondrichthyes; order Orectolobiformes; family Hemiscylliidae; genus Chiloscyllium; species Chiloscyllium plagiosum. Next base: position 2,073,629 of record NC_057732.1, on the reverse strand, counting down.
ATTATTGAACACAATATAGCATGCTGTTTTCTGGGCTCAATGGTTCTGGTGATGTGTGTCATCTGGCCGTTGGCTTACTCCACTCTTAAAGCAGCACAGCTCTTAAAGTGATACACACTTCATCTTTATCAAAGATAAAATTTTATGAACTAAGAGTGAAAAAGCATTGAATGGATAGTTGCAAAGGATATTTTATGCAGAAACAGGATTTGAGCAATTTAGGCATCTGTACAGTATCTTGGTGGTTTAGCAATTCCTCTGGACCTTGGGAAGGTATAACCTTCTGGAGATTTAAACTTCAAATCGATTGTTCTTAATCTGTTGGTGTGCTGGTCTCTTGTGAGTTGTGTTGGTTGTTTTCATGATGGTCTTTTGTATCTCCATTATTCAGGTGTATCTTTGTTTTTATTTGATGAATAGTTAGAATACTTTACACTTTCCTGAATTGGCTTATATATTGCTTGATTAGGTGTTGGGAGTTTGTAGTTTGACCTCTCCTATGCACTGAATAAGTCATGAACCTGCATATTGTTATGAAGTTAAAGTCGTTTACTGTACTTTTGAGAGACCGAATGCTGTTCTGAACTGTGAGTTGACAAGCACCTGTGATGACTAACTAGCACTTTCAGAGTGGACTGGAAAATTGAAAATATGTAATATTTGGCTGTGAAATGGATTCCTGAAGTGGTTGCTGTTTTGACAACAATTCGAATTTGACCAATCACTTAAAATTATGTCCCAGAATGTTAAAACCCAATCGAGTTTGAATTTATTGTTTTTGCCAGATTTATTTGGATGATCCAACGACTTTTCTCAGATTCATTTTCCTGTATTTTTGCCCATAACCCTTGAGGGGTGACCTAATAGAAGTTAGTATAATTGTGATAGAGTGATAAGTATAAGGCTTTTTCCCCCAGAGTGGAGGGGGCACATGTTCAAGGTGCAGTGTGGGGGTGTTATTTTTTTTAAAGAGATGTGAGGCAAGTTTTTCTCAAGGTGGTGAGTGTCTAGAATGCGCTGCCGGAAGAAGTGGTAGAAGCAGACACAATAGCAGCATTCACACAGCACCTGGACAAATACGTGAGTAGGACAGGAATAGAGGGATACAGATCCTGTAAATGAAGACTGTTTTGATTTATTATGGAAGGCCACAATGTGTCGGCACAGGCTTGGGGGGCTAAAGGGCCTGTTCCTGAGCTGTAGTATTCTTTGTGATCATGCTTAATTCCTCTCCTGGATTCTTCTGAAGAATTATTATACTGGACTTAAAATGTTAATTCTGGTTCTCTCTCCATTGATGTTGCCAGACCGACTATTTCCCCAGCAATCTTTAGTTTTTATTTCTCTTTCTATTTGGCTGGCTCCCAACCTGTGAGCTATAAATTGTTAAGTCCTTGCAATATCAAACTTCCAGTTCTGACCCTCGCCTAGACTGCCATGCTATCCACTTTACAAAGTTAGCGAGTTTTGAGAAGATTTGTAGCTTAGGTTGAGATTCTGGATGTAAGTTTGCTCACTGAGCTAGAAGGTTCATTTTCAGATGTTTCATCACCATACTAGATAACATCAATGAGCCCCTGGCGAAACACTGGTGGCATGGCCCACTTTTTATTTGGTTAGTTTTCCTTGGGTTGGTGATGTTATTTCCTGTGGTGATGTCATTTCCTTTTTTTTCTTAAGGGTTGGTAAATGAGATCCAAGTCAATGTGTTTGTTGATAGTGTTCCGGTTGGAGTGCCATGCTTCTCGGAATTCTCGCGCATGTCTCTTTGCAAAGTGACATTCAAATTTCGTTAGGTTTAAATCCTGGCCATCATCGTGGTTTACTGTTTTGAAATAGCATTGTGTTTATATTGTTCACTTAAAGCTTATACATTGAGCAACGCCAGAGATGGGGTTGTAAGAAGTATTGGGAAAATGCATGCTGTAACTGTTAATAAAGGAGTCTGTTTTTGTGGCTCATACACTTATCTTCTGATCTTTTGATGACTATACTCTTATCCCCAAGAAACCCACACCATATAAGAATCTCTCAGCCATAGTGATTGACATGGAAATGAATTCTTTTCACACTAAGTAAAATATGTTTCTTATAAACATTTTGACATACATGTGTTAGTAATGTGGTATTTGAATAAGTGTCGGTATTCAATTTCAGTTCTATAAATTGGCTTCGTGGCAATGTTTTGGACGATGTCTTCAACAGTTTGGTTCTTTCAGGATTGATGACATTACAGATGTAAATACATTTAAGACCACCTTTTTACCAAGTCCATTTGAAATCGGTAGTGCCAGCTTAACGGTATGTACAGATATATATCTACCATAAGTTGAAGTACCAAAATGTAGTTCTTTAATGCTTGTTATTACTGAATGCCTAAATCATTTGTGTTTTTAAACTTTGTTTCTATATTTCCTGCAGTTTTTCTTATTACAGTTAGACCTAAACGGGTAGTTTTTAACAATCCTCAAGCGCTCACTGTTTTTCTTTAAGCTGGGACTGCTGAGACACTTAAGGGTGCTTAATCAATGCATTGCTTTGTGTGTTTCCGAATCACTTGAACACTGTATCCTGTGGGATATTATAAACTAAAGATAATCAAAGTTTAGAAGCATTGCAATTATGTTTGTTTTTCTAAACTTAAGTGAACTGTCCACAAGTGTTTTAAATCTGGTTTTTCTATTTTCGTATCCAAGCAATATGGAAACATTGAGTACTGTTGGTTCTGATATAGTCCAATAGAACTGTTATTGTGCAATCTTGCATTAAGAAAATTGCACAGTAGCCGCGCCATTTAAAGTAATGGGGCCAGAACAACATTATAGCCAATACAGGTAAGGAAATCATGTTCTACAAATAACAATCTAAATTCTTCAATCGCATTAAAGCCAATTCACATTGAAAAAACATGCGTAATAACAGAACCGACTGTATCACAATGGCCTAGTTTTCCTTCAAAAATCCATTTAAACACAGGAATAGACGTAGGCCATTCAGCCCTTGAAGACTGTTCTGATGTTCTATGATCATGGCTGACTTGTGGCTTAACTCGATACATTTACCGATATCCCTTATTACCGTTGCTTTACGAAGATTTATTTGTAACAGTTTTAACAGTAATAACTTAATCTGGCATCCATTGCCATTTTGAGTCATAGAGATGTACAACACGGAAATTGGATCCTTTGGTCCAGGCCGACCAGATATCTTAACCTCATGTAGTCCCAATTGTCAGCACTTGGCCCATATCCCTCTAAACCCTTCCATACACGTAGCTGTGTGTGAAAAAGTTGCCTTTTGGGTCCCTTTTAAATTTTTTCCCTCACCCTAAACCTATGCCCTCTAGTTTTGGACTTCCCTACCTCAGGGAAAAGATCTTGTCTATTTGCCCTATCCATGCTCCTCACACTCCAGAGAAAACAGCCTCTCCCTGTAGCTCAATTCCTCCAACCCTGGCAACATCCTATATATATCATTTCTGAACCCTTTCAAGTTTCACAACATCCTCCCAATAGGAGGAAGACCAAAATTTCACAAATATTCCAAAAGTGGCCTAACCAATGTCCTGTACAGCTGTAACATGACCTCCCAACTCCTATGCTTAATTCTGTGTCCAGTAAAGGAAAACATAGCAAATGTTCCTTCACTATCCTATATATCTGCGACTCCATTTTCAAGGAACTGTGAACCTGCAATCAAAAATCTCTTTGTTCAGCAACACTCCCTAGGACCTTACCATTAAGTGTATAAGTCCTGCTCTGATTTGCCTTTCCGAAGTGCAGCACCTCACATTTATTTAAATTCCACTCCTCAGCCCATTGGCCCATCTGATCAAGATCCTGTTGTACTCTGAGGTAACCTTCTTTGCTGACTGCCACACCTCCAATTTTGGTGTCATCTGCAAACTTACTAACTATACTTCCTGTGTTCACATCCAAATCATTTATATAAATGACTAAACACAGTGGACCCAGCACCGATTCTTGTGGCACCCCACTGATCACAGACCTCCATCTGAAAAGCAATCCTGCACCACCACCCTCTGTCTTCTACCTTTGAGCCAGTTCTGTATCCAAATGGCTAGTTCTCCTTGTATTCCATGAGATCTAACCTTGCTAACCAGTGCCTCATGACAAACTTTGTCGAACGCCTTACTGAAGTCCATATAGGTCATGTCCACTGCTCTATCATCATCAGTTCTCTTTGTTACTTCTTCAAATAACTCAATCAAGTTTGTGAGACATGACTAATCAGTCCTTGCCTTTCCAAATACATGCAAATCCTGTCCCTCAGGATTCCCTCCAACAATTTGCCCACCAGTTATGTCAGGCTCACTGGTCTATAGTTCCCTGACCACCATTCTTAAGAAGTGGCACCACGTTAGCCAACCTCCAGTCTTCCGCAACTTCACCTGTGACTATCGATGATACAAATATCTCAGCAAGGGGCCCAGAAATCAATCCCCTAGCTTCCCACAGAGTTCTAGGATAGACCTGATCAGGCCCTGGAATTCCATCTCAAATAGTATTGTGGATCTATCAAGAAATGTCTGAAAGCACTGAATACTGCAAAGAAGTGGAACTTGGAAACACTCCAGAAATAGTACTGATGATTTATACTTCTGAAGTAGCCACATCTTTAGTCAAGCTGTTCCAGTCACCTGTAACAATATCTACTTGACTATGTAGAAAATCGTCCATGTCTATTTTGTATGGTCAGAGTACTGAGTACAGGAGTTGGGAGGTCATGTTGCGGCTGTACAGGACATTGGTTAGTTCACTTTTGAAATATTGTGTGCAATTCTGGTCTCCTTCCTATCGGAAAGATGTTGTGAAACTTGAAAGGGTTCAGAAAGAATTTACAAGGCTGTTGCCAGGGTTGGAGGATTTGTGGTATAGGTAGAGGTTGAACAGCCTCGGGCTGTTTTCCCTGGAGGGTTGGAGGCTGAGGGGTGACCTTATAGTGGTTTATAAAATCATGAGGGGCATGGATAGGATAAATAAACAAAGTCTCTTCCCTAGGGTGAGGGAGTCCAGAACTAGAGGGCATAATTTTAGGGTGAGAGGGGAAAGATATAAAAGAGACCTAAGGGGCAACATTTTCACACAGAGGGTGGTACGTGTATGGAATGAGCTGCCAGAGGAAGTGGTGGAGGCTAGTACAATTGCAACATTTAAAAGGCATCTGAATCTGAGTAAGAAGGGTTTGAGAGATGTGGGCCTGGTGCTGGCATGTGGGACTAGATTGGGTTGGGATATTTGGTCGGCATGGATGAGTTGGACCAAAGGGTCTGTTTCTGTACTGTACATCTCAATGACTCTATGACTAATCCAACTTGGCCAAATGCTGACCTATCAGACTACTTTGAATCACCAGCAAAGTGATGGGAGGTGTTGTTGACAATGCTGTGAAGGGACACTTAATCAACAATAACCTGGTCATTGCTGCTCAGTTTGGGTTCTGCCAAGATCACTCTGGTCCTTAACAAATTATAACATTGATTCAAATGTGGAAAAATGAGCAGAACTCGAGAAGAGAAATGAGGATGGCTGCACTTGACTGAGTGTGGCATCGAGGAGGCCTAGCAAAACTGGAGTGAATGGGATTCAAGGGGAAAACACTGTGCTGCAAAGAGTCATTCTTCGGACTAAAAGAAGTTCAGTCATCTCAGATTTGGATCATCAGTACTCAAATTCCTCCGGGTAGTGCTCCATGCCCAACCATCTTCAGTTTCTTCATCAGTGATCACCTCACTGATGTAAAGGAGAGTTTTCTTGCAATGGCTGATTTGTCAGCTCAAACATTTTTTTCCTATCTCCCTGAGTACATGACCCCAGTACCAAATAGCAAGCTGTTGTTTCCAGGATTGTCAGTGACTTGTCCTACCACCTTCCCTAATTGGACAAACAGGACTGCCCTGGAGGACCTACTGTTTCAGCCTATTCCTGTCCCAGATAACTTATTTCTTCTTGTTTAGACTCAACATTTTCTTTGACTTCATTTTTTTGATTCTTTTGATGCTATGTATCAGTTCCACAATTTCCAATTTCCTGGCCTAAGCCACATTCTCTTCACTATGCAGTCCTCCTATGTGTAATCTAGATGGGCTTTGTTCAGGCCTCTTTTCAAGGGAGAAGCAAAGAGTATTCAGATCACCTTGAAGGGGTATCGATGTAAGACCATAAGAAATAGCAACAGGATGTGGCTGTTTGGCCCCTTGAGCCTGCTTAGCCATTCAAGAGGACTGTGGCTGATCCAGTACTCCTCATCCACTTTCCTCCCCTTTCTCCATAATCTTTGATACCCTGATGAGGAACTTCTCTACCTCAACCTTAAACGTACACAAGGACTCTGCCTCCATAGCTATCTGTGGGAAAGCGTTCCAAAGACATTATTTTCCTCATCAAAGACTCTTCCCTACCATTGCTGATAGGGCCCTGAACTGTGTTTCGTCCATTTCCCTTCTGCCTCACTCCTTCCCAGAACCACAGTAGGGTTACTCTTGTCCTCTTTCTTTCCACCCACCAGTCGCTGCATCGAAAGGATCATCGTCCACCATATCCGGCACCTCTAGCAGATGCCACCAACAAGCACATCTTTTCTCTCCTCCACAGATGGAATTCTACAGGTACCATTCACTTCATCACAACCTGGTTCACTCGATCTCTCCTCATGCTTCCTCAACCACATCCCCATCCTGCATAGGACTTTCCCATTCAATCACAGAATTTGTAACATCTGCACTTTTCTCTCTTCCCTTCCCTGCTTTCAAGACCCCCAAACATATTTTACAGATGAAGCAGCAGTTTATTTCTGTCTTCTTTCAATCTCGTCTCTTGTGGGTGAGAACAAGTATAGACTATGTGACTGCTTTGTGGAACACCATTACTCTATTGATAAGAATAACTCAAACTTTTCAGGTTGCTTGTCATTTCTCCTGCTCCTATTGTTAATATTAGTGTCTTATGCCTGCTGCAGTGTTCCAGTAAAGCTGAACTCAAGCTGAGGAATAACCCCTCATTTTCTGCTTAATTGGTGGAAAGTGAATCCACGTTACAGCCTTCAGGATTCAATGTTGAGTTCAGCACCTTGAGCGTAATTACCTCCATCGTCCATTTTGATTACTCACCACTTTTTTTTTTAACCACATTCATTGCATTCGCATACATGCACAGTAGTCCTAATTTAGACTAGTATTACTTTGTTCCATGCTCTCAGCCTATCTACGAACTTAGTACTTCATCTGTCTTCATTGCCACCTAATTGGGATTATTTTGTTTTTTATTTCAAGAATATGCAATTTTCCTGCACAGATATTAGCCCCAGTCCTCCTAAGATATTCCTGTGTTCCCATGCTTGATGCTGACTGCTTGTTGAAAACATGTAATCAGGCTGCACAAAAGTTGCATGCTGGTTTCATGAGCATGAGTAAATTGAGCATCACTTTACAACTGTTTTGTTTTCAGTTGTTAACGAATTTTACTCCCCTCTCTCCTCATTGAATAGTGGCAATAAATATTTTGAACCATCAGTGGATAAGCAGAATTGAATAACTAAATCAGCTGATTACAAATCATGTTTGTATAAGCTCTTATGACAACCTATGTTAAAATTGGGCTTGTTAATTGTTGAAACATTTTTAAGATTTTTAAGTGCATGCATTAAGCAGCATTTCAAGATGGATTATTTTTTCAAATTATTCAGCAACAGAAGGAGAATGAAAGTTGAATTAAACTTTCATTGATATGAATTATTCTATTATTGTTTACCTTTTTTCAGAAATTAGTTATGTCGTATTGTCCCATATAAAGTTGTAGAGATCTAAGGAAAATAGTTCTTTGGCCCATTGCATTGGCGCAAGTCAAACACAGCTACCTGACTATTCCCTATTTGCCACCCTGTAGCTTCATGCATTGCAAATGAACTGCATCTGCAGTTACTACATGGTGAAAGAAGCTGATTCAAGACTGCTGAAAATGGATTCACAAAGGAAGTGCACAAGCATTCTTAAGTTCCTTCGACTTATTATGCAAGTGGCCCTACCTAAAGAACAGCTTTGCTGGCTTATTTACAATGGTATTGTATTATCTTCTATATTAGATTTATCTCATTTAAACAAATGTATTAACTGGATGAGAAATTATTTTTTCCTGTTGCAGTGTTCAAATACCACAGTTCTCAGTCAGGATTTAGTTTTTTCTTTGTCTCGTGTTTTAGCTGAATTATCTAAAGGTTACTTTTCAGAGCTTTTGGGCTGATGGGGAGTCTTATCCATGAGCTATACATATTTGGACATTGTAGGAACACTCGCCTTTCTGTGGCACACAGTTTAGAACCAAGGCCTTTTCATGGCAGCATATAATCAATAATAATACTCAATACTATAAGAATAAAAATATTCATTAGTATTTTCTTTGAACAGAATTATTGACTTATAGTCAGCATATTTATTGTTTTGGGCTGGATGATGATTCTGATTCAAGCAGAAGGGGAGAAGTGAGAAAATAAATAGAAAGGGCAAAGTGTTTGATAAAAGATTAATAAACCTGCTAAGTCAATTATAAACAGAAGAATTGCAGAGCTTCTCAAGATAAATATAGTTAATAATCACACAACAGATCCAACAGATTATTTTAGAAGCACTAGATTTCGGAGAATAAGATCATAAGACACAGAATTTATAGTAAAAGATTACAGAGTCATGCACTAAAATGATATATTGAACAGACCCGGATTGTTGTTAAGTCTTTCATCTTTTAGAATGGTTTCCAGGTTTTGGTTCATTAATATGTAAATTCTGAAACTTATTTCAAGTCACCTTCTCAAGATAACTTAAAGTTTTATAACAAAAGGTGACATCTCAGTTCAGACAATGCATTAAAGATGTGAGGTAGAGTCTATATCTCAATCTTGAGTCAGACTGGTTATATTTTCAAAGTGAAATGTACAAAATATTACATGTATGACTGCCTGCAGATTATGCATTTTTTGGGCAAAGTAGAATGTATCTGCGGGGGGTGGGGGGAGAGAGAGAGAGAGAGAGAGAGAGAGAGAGAAGGTGAGAGAGAACGTGTTTGTGTGTGAGAAAGCTTTGTAAAGTGCGTGTGGGTGTACGTGTGTCGAGAGTGTGGTGCTGGAAAAGTACAGCTGGACAGGCAGGAGCATCGATGTTTCAGGCTTAAGCCCTTCATCAGGAATGAAGCTTGTGAGTCGGGGCTGAGAGATAAATGGGAGGGGGTGGGGTTGGGGGGAGGTAGGTGGGAAAGCAATAGGTGAATGAAGGTGAGGGAGAAGGTGATAGGTCAGAGGGGGCAGTGCCGAGTTGGATGCTTAGGACTGGGATAATGTAGGGAGAGGGAAATGAGGAAGCTATTGAAATTCACATTTATCCAGTCTGGTTGCAGGGTTCCAGGGCGGAATTTGAGGTGTGCCTCCTCCAGGTGTCGGGTGGTAACGGTTTGGTGGTGGAGGAGGCCCAGGACCTACATGTCCTTGAAGGAGTGGGAGGGGGAGTTGAAGTGTTCAGCCACAGGGCGTTGGGGTTGGTGGGTGCGGATGTCCACAATGTGGAGGAGACCACATCAGGTGCAAATGATGCAGTAGATGACATTGGTAGAGGTACAGGTGAATTTCTAGTGGATGTGGAAGGATCCCTTGGGGCCTTGGAGGGAGGTGAGGGGAGTGGTGTGGGTGCAAGCTTTGCACTTCCTGCGGTGGCAGGGAAAGGTGCCAGGAGTGGGGTGAGGGCTGATTTGGGGTGGGGACCTGATGAGAGAGTTGCAGAGGGAATGGTCTTTTTGGAACGCTGATAGGGGTGGGGAAGGAAATATATCTCTGGTGGTGGATTCCGTTTGTAGGTGGAAGAGGATAATGCTTTATATGTGGAGGTTGGTGGGGTGGAAAGTGAGGACTGGGAGATTCTGTCCTTGTTGTGTTGGGAGAGGTGATGTTCAAGGGCGGTGGTGCGTGAAGTGGAGGAGATGCATTGGATGGTATCGTCAACTATGTGGGAAGGGAAGTTGTGATTGTGGAAGACTTCCGCCACCTCTGAGAGGGTCTGTGTGTGTGTGTGTGTGAGTGAGTGAGAGAGAACAGTGCAGTGAGGTTACCTGTAGTGTGACATGAACCCAAGGTCCTCGTTCAGGCCATCCTCATGGGTACCGAACTTGGCTATCAGCCTCTGCTCGGCCACTTTGCATTTTTGCCTATCCAGAAGTCCACCTTGGAGTATGGTCACCTGAAGATACGGGATCAGATGTCCCTGACCGCTGAAGTGTTCCCTGACTGGCAGGGAACATCCTTGTCTAGTGGTGGTTGCACGGTGTCCATTCATCTGTTGTCGTAGCATCTGCTTGGTCTTGCCAATGTATCATGCCTCAATGCATCTTTGCCTGCAGCATACAAGATAGGCAATGTTGGCAGAATCATATGAGTATTTGCCACGTACACCCTGGGTGGTGTCCTCACGTGTAATAGTAGTATCCATGTTGACACTCTGATATATCTTGCAGTGGTTGAACTGACCGGGTTATACAGTGTTGTCCTGAAGGTGAGGCGGTTTGCTGCGAACAATTGTCTGTTTAAGGTTTGGCGGTTGATTAAAGGTGAGAAGTGGAGGTGCAGGGAAGGTCTTGGCGAGATGCACATCCTCATTGATAATGTGTTGTCGGTTGTGAAGAGCATGGTGTAATCTTTCAGCTTCTGGGACATACTGGACAATGCAGGCTTATATTCCATCACATCCACACACACATACTTTACCAAGCTTTCACACACACAAACACATGCTCTCTCATGCACTCACACTCCTGTTCCCTCTCTCTTTCTCTGTCTTTTTTTGTCTCTTTCTGTCTCTCTCTCTCTCTCTCTCTCTTTCTTTCTGACTTTGTAGTTAATACGATCCATTCTATTTTGCCCAAGAAATGCACAATCTGCAGGCAGTCAATCCATCTAATATTTTATAAATTTTACTTTGGAAACAGAACCAGTCTGACTTGAGATTGGAATACAGACAGACCGTAACCTCACACCTTTAATGCATTGTCTGAGCTGAGATGTCATCTTTTCTTATAAAACCTTGAGTTATGTCGAGAAGGTGACTTGAAAGAAGTTCTGGGATTTATATATTAATGTACCGAAACCTGGAAACCATTCTAAAGGATGAAAGACTTAACAACAATTGGGTTTCTTCAATATACTATTTCAGTTGCATGACTTTGTAACCTTTTACAGTAAATTCTGTGTCTTATAAGACCACAAGTTATAGGAATGGAAGTAAGGCCATTTGACCTATCCAGTCCATTCTGCCATTTAATCATGGCTGATGGACATTTCAATTCCACTTACCGCACTCTCCCCTTAGCCCTTAATTCCTGGTGAGATCAAGAATTTATCAATCTCTGCCTTGAAGACTTTTAATGCCCTGGCCTCCACTGCGCTCCATGGCAATGAATTCCACAGGCCCACCATTCTCTGGCTGAAGAAATGTTTCCTCATTTCTGTTCTAAATTGACCCCTCTAATTCTAAGGCTGTACCCATGGGTCCTCGTCTCCCTGACTAAGGTTAACAACTTCCCAGCGTCCACCCTTTCTAAGCCATGCACTATCTTGTAAGTTTCTATTAGAACTCCCCTCAACCTTCTAAACTCTAATGAATATAATTCCAGGATCCTCATCCTTATGGTCTTATTCTCCACAACCACCTGATGAAGGAGCAGCGCTCCAAAAGCAAGTCCTTCAAAATAAACCTGTTGGATTATAACCTGGTGTTGTGATTTTTTAACTTTGTCCACCCCAGTCCAGCACCAGCTCCTCCACATCATGGCTACTAAAAAAAATAGGAATCTTCTTGTGGAGCTACTAAATGAGTACTTTGGATTATAACCTGGTGTTGTGTGATTTTTTAACTTTGTCCACCCCAGTCCAGCACCAGCTCCTCCACATCATGGCTACTAAAAAAAAAAGGAATCTTCTTGTGGAGCTACTAAATGAGTACTTTGCATCTATCTTCACTAAAGATGAGAATTCTACCATATCTGGTAAAAGAAAAATGGGTATATATTAGATTGATTAGAAATAGTTAAAAGTGAAAGGATGTAAAAGATTGAGTGTGCTCACATGGCTTTGAATGAATGCATCCCTGGTTGAGGGACGTTAGAGTGAAAGTAGCAGAGATATTGGCTGCAATCTTACTTCGAAATGAGGATTGGAAGATCATAAATGCTATGAATAGATGTTTGGAAAAAAGATAAGAAGTTGGCAACCTCTGGAGACCACAATTTGGGATAAAGTTAGTTGTTTCTTTGAAGAATTTGTTATAAATTATAGCTAACATGGATTTGTTAAAGGTGAATCATATCTGATAAGGGATGAGTTATGTGATTAAATGATGGGGTATGTTAATGAAGGTATTGCAGTTGAAGTTGTGAACACAAACTTTAAAAAGGGTTTGAAGAAATGCAACATTAAGACTTGTTGGCAAAATTGAAACCTGGGTGAATCCGAGTGTTTTTCTAAGTAGTGACTCTAGAAGACAGGCATTGAGATCTTTGCTCTTTTCAATGTAAATTAATCACCAGTATTGATAGTGATACAAATACAATTGTTCATGTTAATCATGACTGGTCTGCTCTCATGATTGATACATGTTGGTGTAAAAGGATTGTAAACAATCGTATACTTTTGATAAGGCATAGCTAGCAGAGAGGTTGGTTACTACTTTGCCGTCACTAGTAACTAGCCCCCTCCCTGCATCAGATATCATTGTAAGAGGATTTTACAAATGATGGATCTACAATTACTAATGTATATTATAAAGTAGGGTTGTCTGTCATTGGCAAACTTTCCTTGTTATCGTTTCAATATTAGTTACGTCCAAATCTCAGTTAGACATGATGCATTATATTTTAATGGAATTCACTCTTTATTGTGACATTGGTGTCGCTAGAATACTCTAAGAGCTGCTTAAATTTTAGAAGCTGTTGCTGAATCTGGCCATTAATTGACAAGTTGATCAAAGTTGGAGGTGTAGGGAACAATGAAGAAGGTTACCTCAGATTACAATGGAATCTTGATCAGATGGGCCAATGGGCTGAGGAGTGGTTGATGGAGTTTAATTTAGATAAATGCGAGGTGCTGCACTTTGGGAAAGCAAATCTTAGCAGGACCTATACACTTAATGGTAAGGTCCCCGGGAGTGTTGCTGAACAAAGAGACCTTGGAAGCAGGTTCATAGCACCTTGAAAGTGGAGTCACAGGTAGATAGGATAGTGAAGAAGGCATTTGGTATGCTTTCCTTTATTGGTCAGAGTATTGAGTACAGGAGTTAGGAGGTCATGTTGCGGCTGTACAGGACATTGTTTAGGCCACTTTTGGATTATTGCGTGCAATTCTGGTCTCCTTCCTATTGGAAGGATGTTGTGAAACTTGAAAGGGTTCAGAAAAGATTTACAAGGATGTTGCCAGGGTTGGAGGAATTGAGCTATAGGGAGAGGCTGAATAGGCTGGGACTGTTTTCCCTTGAGTGTTAGAGACTAAGAGGTGACCTCAGAGGTTTATAAAATCATGAGGGGCATGGATCGGATAAATAGACAAAGTCTTTTCTCTGGGGTGGGGGAGTCCAGAACTAGAGGGCATAGGTTTAGGGTGAGAGGGGAAAGATATAAACGAGACCTAAGGGGCAACTTTTTCACGCAGAGGGTGGTACGTGTATGGAATGAGCTGCCGAGGGAAGTGATGGAGGCTGGTACAATTACAGCATTTAAAAGGCATCTGGATGGGTATATGAATAGGAAGGGCTTGGAGGGATATGGGCCGAAGGGTCTGTTTCCATGCTCGACATCTCTATTACTATTTACTGTATGACCTTTGAAAGTTCTTCAACTTTCATTGTGCTCACCATTTGATAGAGGTAAATAAAGAACAGGCATCGAATACTTTTTCTTTTATGTTTGGTTTCATAGTGTAAAAAAATGTTTATCACTTTTCCAGGCTTTTTGGATTGTCAAGTACCACCGCCCCCAGCATTATGAGAGACCTATTGGTCTGCCTGCAGCCATTGTGCTTGAGACCATTTTGGCTTCAAAGTAGCTGTCACAGCTACTTAGTTGTGAACCCAATACTGTAATGGCTGTCTTTATTGTTTTCATAGTTTTAAAATCAATGATTCAAAAGTATCGTCTGCGAATGTTAGAGAATTATGTCCTTTTAATATTTCAGGAGCACATATTTATAAGTTTTAGTTTATCAGGTACTTATGTAAATTCTAGATAATCTGACAATCAAAGAACACTTCATTTGCAGTCATCTTCAAATTAAATTTATATTTTGCAGAAGACAAAACAAAATGCAATTATTAATGCATAATTTCTTCTGACATTTCTACATAGACTTAATGTTTTTAAATGTATTATACAGTTATTGGTTTGAAATGTGTTAACATACTTCTGTGTTTTAGGTACAACTTACATTTATACCATATGTAGACATTTGATGGTTTTAACACTTTATACCCAGGTAAAGCAACAATGATATTAAATTTTGATCTCTATGGCTCTTTGTATTTTTTTCAATAGTTTTTATACAAATAGGCCTAATTTCACCCATGATATGCCTCTGCTATAGGTTTAATCTTTACAATAAATGAAAACATAACCATTACTCTGTATCTTTTGATTCTTTATAACAACAAAATAACTTGTATCTATAAAGAGCCTGCACATGGTAAAATAATACATGGTAGTGTTATCAAACAGAATTTCACACTTACTCCCTCTGTCCTGAATTTTTAATACTTTTTCACTTTTTGTACGTATGTGCTAATGATTCAGCCTTCTCTCCATTTCTAAGTGTTTGCTTCTCTCTGATAGTTGTTAATTGTTCTTTCCTCTTTTTCTGTAGAAAGATTAAATTTGCATTTAAAATGCACTGTTCATGATTTTAGAACATTAAGGTGTTTAGCAGTTAAGTACTTTTGGAAATGTAGTCACTGTTATCATGGATAATCTGTTGCTTGAATGATAATTATTGGCCAGAGCACCAGAGAAGCTTCCCTGCCCTTTTTCCAAGAATGTCATGGGTTTGTTTACATACACTTTAGTGGGTAGACAAAGCCTCGGTCTTACCTAATTCTTCAGTTATCCTTGCTGATTAGTTTTGATTTCTGTAAACTATGGGTAGTGTTAGGAGGCAGACCTCTGCTGGAACATAGGCTGATGGCATTAATCTGGTCCAGATGCTAACCCTGTAGCCAGCTGAGCTGAGGAACAATTATGGGTTTTACAAAAATAGGAGGTGGCATTCAGGAGCTTGGAGATGAGAGAATAGGAGAAGGAGTCTCTGAGGTGGAGAGTGGCCTTTGGCATACTTTTAGAGACTGAAATGACCAACTTGGAGACATGGAGGGGAATATTTTGCAGAAGAATGGTGGACACTCTCAACATGAATGAAGGAAAAAGTACAGGGACTATAATTTCATCTTCACCACATTGACCATGCTATGGCTAGAGTGGAGGCTCCCTGCCTCCTATTACAGAGTCTGCAAAATTTGTGTTGGAATGGTTGTAATTTAGGGTGGATCTAGAAGTCAGTTGTAAACCACATCAAATTTTAAATATAATGTCCTCAATGTATGGAGGAGTTTTGAAGAGACATCCTATCAGGAGGAAAATACAGAATGAAATAAAGGATTGGTGCTAGATGCTCCATCTAATCTTTGAAAAATAGAAAAGGAGTAGAATTTTGGAAGGAAAAATGTACCAGGAGAGGGAGCTGAAAGGCAAACAGTGAGAGGTACATTTTCATGTGCTCTTTCTCCATGCCCTTTGATTTGTATGGAATATTGTGAAGATGTTTTCCTTTTTCTGAGGCTTTATTAATCTTTCTACTTCATATATACTTTATAGTTTTTTTTAAGCTGATGCCATAATATGTATTTAAGTAAATTTCTTCAGATGTATGCTGACACTATTTGTGTACGTGAAAACCACAATTTGACTATGTTTAGCCATGTAATCATTTGGTTGAAAAAAAACTTTAATATTGCAGTTTAAAAAAACACATTTTTGTCAAAGCATTTTTTTTAGTATTTCACAAGAAATAATAAAATGAATGTTGTTTTACCTTTACTTTGGTATTTCTTGCAAATTGTCTGCATGAGTTTGAGACAGCTTCAACAAAATACAATATGCCATTTCAGCAATGTAAAGTTTCAATATGTGTCGATGGAAGCTAGAAAACCTGGATAAACATATAAATGAGCGAATGCAGTGCATGTTGAAGTAAGTTGTTGCATGTGATGATGCTGTGGCTTTAAGATGTAGGCTTTGTCCTGGTTTCTTTTAAAGTGAGATTGGAAGACAGGTGAAGAGCAGTTAGAGAAGATAATTTGTGAGGTCTTGGGTTTTTAAAAAAAAATTAGAACAATTGAAGCAGCCTGAATGGGTGTCATCAAGCTCTCTCATATTTAGGATTTTTAGTTAGCTTTCAGCAGTTGCTGTTCGGGTCTTGAGGAAATGGACGCTATTTTTCCCCTCTCTCAATGATAGCCAAAAGCTGAGGGTTCTTTTCCTAGGCTGCTGGATTACATATGAGACCAAATCTGTTTTCTGAATTTGTCTATTTGTCACAGGGTGTGTTTTGGATGTGACTACATTGGAATAGTTAATTAGTAATAGTTACTGTATTTATTATTCTCTAAAGTTTTCCAATAGAGTTGTTATTCTAAGTTGTATTTTGACTACAGTGTTTGAATAAATTGTAGTTTGCTTAATGTCAAGTTAATCAAATGTCAATCAAATTGCATCTGGAAAATAGCGCATTACAATAGGGAAAAGTTGGCCACCTTCTGAAAATATTTTGAGGGGGTCTGATCTGGTCCATAACATTGCATTTTGGCAAGACATCAGGACAGGACTTACACAGTTAATGGTAGGGCCCTAGGGAGTGTTGTCGCATAGAGATCTTAGGGATGCAGGTACGAAATTCCCTGATAGTAGCATCATAGTTTGACAGGATGGTGAAAGTGGTGTTTGGCATGCTTGCCTTCAACAGTCAGAACATTGAATAAAGGAATTGGGACATCATGCAACAGCTGTACAGGACTTTGATAAGGCTACATATGGAGTAATGCATATAAATCTGATTGCCTTGCTACAGGAAGGATATTGTTAAACTGGAAAGGGTGCCAGTATGATTTACAATATGATCTTAGCAAGGCCTATACGCTTAATAGTGTTGCTGAACAAAGGGACCTTGGAGTCAGGTCCATAGCTCCTTGAAAATGGAGTCGCAGGTAGATAGGATAGTGAAGAAGGCATTTGGTATGCTTTCCTTTATTGGTCAGTGCATTGAGTACAGGAGTTTGGAGGTCATGTTGCAGCTAGATTAGATTAGATTACTTACAGTGTGGAAACAGGCCCTTCGGCCCAACAAGTCCACACCGCCCCGCCGAAGCGCAACCTACCCATACCCCTACATTTACCCCTTACCTAACACTACGGGCAATTTAGCATGGCCAATTCACCTGACCTGCACATCTTTGGACTGTGGGAGGAAACCGGAGCACAGGGAGGAAACCGACGAAGACACTGGGAGAACGTGCAAACTCCACACAGTCGGTCGCCTGAGGCGGGAATTGAACCCGGGTCTCCGGCGCTATGAGGCAGCAGTGCTAACCACTGTGCCACCGTGCTGCCCACCAAGGACAACCAAGACTGGAGGGTTTGAATTATAAAGAGAGGTTGGATAGGCTGGGACTTCTTTCCCTGGAGTATAGGAGGCTGAGGGGTGACCTTACAGAGGCTTATAAAAGCATGGGGACGGTGAAAAGTTAAGGTCTTTTCCCTAAGGTAAGAGGGAAAGATTAAAAAGGGACCCGAGGGGCATCTTTTTCAGATGGTGGGAGGATGCATATATGGAACAAGCTATCAGATGAAATACAATTACAACATTTAAAAGACAGTTGGACAGGCACGTGGATAGCAAAGGTTTAGAGGGGATTTTGGCCAAATGCAGGCAAATGGGACCAGTTCATTTAGCATAGATGGTTTGGGCAGAAGGGTCTGATTCCATGCTATATGAGTTTTATATTTACTTTAAATATCTCAATCCTGACAATGTTAAATAATTATTTTGCTCCTGATCAGGCATTTGAATTTCTACTATGGGCCAGCATCTGCATGGAAACATCTATTCCACTTTCAACAGTTCGCTATCTAAGATGGAGAGCAACTCTTTATACTGCTGTGTGTCAGTGTTATTATGACTGTGAATATGACCTGACTGCAGAGGTATAGTATTTTGTTAATGTTACTACAAAATATATCTTTTGCATTCTTGTTGTAGAACTCACTTAATTTTCTTTATTGCCATACAGTGCCTTAAAATATGTTCTTTGACAAGTATAATGGACTAAGTTTTACCACAAATTAGCTAAGGGTCAATTTCGGGCAGTTTTTTCGAGTGTTTCTCTCTAAGAGCTCTAGCAAGTTATCTCCTATAGTTTTCTGTAGCTTACCTTGTTATGCATTCACCATGCCTCTTCAGCATTTTTCTTGATGTCAAAAATCTCCCTTTATCCAACCCTGCCATATTTTCACCACTGGTTTGTTATTGCCCAATGAAATAATTCTGCAAGTCACTCTGTGTTTACATGTGCATACTGCATGACACTGATCCACCTAGCTCAGAGCCCATTCCGAGAATGAACAGAACCCCTGATACTCTTGTTTATATCTGTCAGCTAGGGCTCCCTGATTGAACCAGTTAACCTCAATCAGGGAGCTCATATTCTATGTGCTCCACCTGGCTGACTTCGTTCCAATCATTACACCCATGGCATTCAGGGTTTGCGAATATTCCACCTAATATAAAACATTTCAGAAGGAACATGTCAATAGTTGTTTTTCACAATGGTTATAATGTTCTTGAAAACATTGTTTTTCTTCTTTTGATGCATTTTCTATCTGCACTTAACATTTGATTTTTTTGAAACGTTTCTTACAATTTCAAAGTTTACAAAGGGCAGAATGATTTCCTTCTGCACCATGGCAATTCTGTAATTTTGCATGCCTAAATTCTTGCATACTTTCTTTTCATTTTGACTTTAATAAATGGAACTGAAGTTGAAAGGACACTGGATCTCACTCATTTACTTGCGTTTGAGCTGGTTATTGCAGACTACTAAACTTTTAGCATGTACTCAGTTTTGTCTTTACATATTTTGTTAAGAAGTATTTGCTGTTTGCTGTGCATGTTGTTTGTAGTTCAACCACTCTCTCCCAGTTATCCAGTTCTCCTCTTTACTCCTCTACTTTATTTACAATTTTGTGGTATTGAAGTGCCCCATTTCAGTTTGTGGAAAAGGGATTGATTTTAGAGTTTACTTGGAAAGAGGGTTATGCAAGACTCTATGGTTCCATTCTACTCGATATATACTCACCCATTCTGTCATGCAATGAATTCAGCCCGATTTTTTTCAGGTTTTTGTAACTGTCTCCCCTCATTCCTGGTAATCGCTGTGATATATTTTAATTAATAGGCTGTTTAAACTGAGCATTGTTGTAGAATTATACAAATTACTTATTAAATTTAATCTGATACAGATCAAACATAGTAAACAAATTTTAAAGCAGAAAGATAATTTGAGTCTATTTTAAATTAGAAAATAAAAGAATAATGGTGTGCTTCTGACACTATTGTAAATATTTCTGTAATAGAAATTTAATATGCAGATTGATGTTAATGTAAAACATTTTATGGAAAGCTAAGACTGTACATATCCATAGACTTCATCCAGAATTTCAATGATGTTTCTGTTATTTTTAAAATAGGTGTTTGCTCGTCGTGCTTTAGGCAAGATCAGTGAATTAAGCCAGTTAGAAACCATGAATCCGTCTCCTCAGACTCCTCACATTGGGAAAGCCTTTAGAGAGGCCACTGTCAAGGTATCAGGAGCGTCAAGATCCAATAATACCAAGTCAGTCTTCACTTACAATTAACCTGTGCATTTACTTGAAATGGTTTTGTTTCCTTTAGATATCAATAATGATATTTAAAAGAGCGGTATTTGAAAGTAGAAGAAAACCAAAAGGAATTTTGCGACCTAAACAAAGAACTAACTACAAAGAGTCTCAAAATGTGAGTCATGATTTATTTATTGAATGCAACGTTGTGATTGCCTTCTAAAATGCTTTTGCTTCAATTTCATACTATAATAAGGTGTACGTTTTCTATTAAGGCAAAACAGAGACTGTATACATTCAAACACAGCTATAACAGACTGTTCCTGTTAAATTTGTGACAGCCAGTTGGTAAAGAGGAAACCAGAAGTCATTCCCAAAGTCAATCATTATAAATGTCTAACTCTCAATTCTATAACCCACTACCAGTATTCTTTTTTTAAAAAATATTTTTACTGAAACATTTTTGTTTACAAAATTAGAAAGTTACAGAAACATAAAAATATAGCACCATAACATCAAAAACCACAAAAACAATATACCAACTACTATACTACTCTGCAAAAGAAATCAAAACTACATTTATTACAAATCAATAAATAAATAATGCTGCTTTATGCAACAAGACCATAGCTCTCAATCTTCAAGAGCATCAATTGTTGAACTCATATTTGTTCGAAATTCTTCCTCTCATGGCCTTAGGTTTATCAGACCGAACAATCATGGCTGGACGAAAGTTCTAATGAAAATGGTGGACAGATCTGCTTCCAAGTAATTCAAAAAGGGCTGCCACGTCTTGTAAAAGTTGTCCATTTTCTGGTGCACCATATTTGTAAGAAAGTCCAAAGGAATGTTGGACTTACGTCACCCCGACAGATGTGGGGGTGTTCTCAGACACCCAACACGTCAGAATGCTCTTCCTCCCACAAAAAATGAGAATGTTAAACAGCTTTTTCCCATGTACATCTAAGTGAGGTAAATTTGGCAGACCCAGGAGCAAAGAGACAGAGCCCAGTTTGACTTTGGTCCTAAAAACCCTCGCTATTGCTTCTGCCACAGTGCTCCAATACACATAGAGCCTGGGACAGGACCACAAACAATGAGTGAGAGTACCACATTTATTTTACATTTGGGGCACATTGAAGATGTTACCGGCTTAAATTTTGCAAGATGATCTGGGGCTAGATGAGCCCTGTGAAGAGTCTTTAACTGCATAGCATGGGTCCTATTACATATCAAAATCCTTTTTGCAATCTCACAAATATCCTCCCATGTTTCCAAAATGATCTCAACTCCTAACTTTCTCTCCCAGACCTGATGTAGATGCTCGATGTCATCTGAGGAGCCTCCCCCCAACAAACGATAGAGAGTACTCACTGAAAGAGTGCTCTTAGCCTGAAGCATCTTCTTTTCTGTATCAGATTGATAACACTCAGTAAAAAGTGTGGTCTCCTTTCGACTTGACCAAACCATGATATTGGAAGGAGACCCCATCTTTGAAGGTCTTGTTTAATCGTGTCCAAAAACAAATGAACAAAATTAGCCTTGAATAACTAATCAAAGCTAGGGAGTAACAGAGGCCCAAGTAAAGAAAAGCTCCCTGTGCCACTTAAAGGGGGACCCACCTTCCACACCAGGTATTCCCCTAAGACCCCCCCCATAGGTATAGCCTCTGACTTTGAAAAATTGATCTCGTAACATGAGAAAGAACCAAATGAATTGATGCACAGTAGCAAACAGGGCACCGAGACAGTTGGGTTCGAGAGAACAATAAGAGCATAATCCGCATATAGTGTAATCTTGTGCACCTTCGGCCCCACCTTTGGGGCAGCTGTATTAGGGTCCCCACAAGTGGGCTCCGCTAACGGCTCAATCACTAATGTGAAAAGCAAAGGTGAAAGGGGACAGTCTTGCTGACTGCCCCTACCAATGTTATAATTGTCAGACCATATAACATTGAGAACCGCTGCCAGAGGATCACTGTAAAGTACCCTTACTCATCTAGTAAACACTTCACACAGGCCAAACTGCTTCAGGGTATTAAAAAGATTCAGCCATTCCACTCGATCAAATGCCTTCTCCGTGTCCAAAGAGAACACCAACCCTTGAACTGATCGTTATTGGCACTCTTGAATCATGTTAAGCAACCCCCAAACATTATGAGAGGATAAGTATGTAAGTTAGCTCACTGAGCTTGAAGGTTCAAGCTTTGAGAGCTTACTTAAGTACTTATCAACCTGAGCTACAAATCTTCTCAAAAATCACTATTATTAGAGGATCTGCGACCTTTCATAAAGCCCTTCTTTAACAATAGAGGGCAACACCCTTTCCAACCTCAAATTATCTTTTAAAATAATTTGAGTGAGATAGGTCTCTAAGAAGCACAGTCCTCTGGGGGCTGCTCTTTCTTGAGGATAAGAGAGATATTAGCCTCTCTCAAGAATGTTGGGAGGCAATCACGACTCTTTGAATAGTTATACATGTCTAACATCGGCCCCAACAGAATCTTGATAAATTCTTCATAAATCTCACTGAGAAGACCATTAGGGCCGGGCGCCTTTCCACTTTGAAGTTGCCTCAGTGCCTCCTGTATCTCTTGTGCTGTTAATGGAGCATGAAGGAGAGTCGTCTGTTCAGCAGACACCCCAGGAATATCCAAGTTCCTAAAAAAATCTCCATTTTATCCTGTCTGTCCTCACAACATTCAGGCTGATACAGTTCAGAATAGAACCTCCGAAACGCTGCATTAATCTTTTTAGCATTACAAGTAAGAGTCCCATTCCCTTCCCTAATAGAAGCAATAAGTTAAGAAGTATTCTTCTTCCTAACCAGATATTTACCTGGCCTATCACCATGCTCAAACAATCTTTGCTTTGCAAAGGAAAGTTCCTTCCTGGCTGTATGTGTAAGCATGGAGTTTAAGGTGGATTGAAGGGCTGTGATCTGCTGCAGCTTAGTCACTAACGGTTTACTGTAATATGCCGTCTCAGCTGCCTTCAGTCATGCCTCGAGCAGACGCTGCTGCTCTCCCTTCTGACACTTCTGACTGACCAAGTATGAGATAATTATTCCTCTATATTAGGCCTTAGCAGTCTCCCAAAGAATGGAAGGATTACTAGCTATACCCAAATTGGTGGACAAAAATGCCGTTAGTTCCCTAGAAAAGTACTCAACAAACTTGCTATCCTTGAGCATGATGGGATCCACTTGCTAGTACTGTGAGCTCATTGCATTGCCCTTAAACTCGAGCACTAAATATGCTGCTGCGTGATCAGATATGGCAATATTCCCAATTGAACAAGGTACCACTGAATCTGGAAGAGCCGCAGGAGTTAGGAAAAAAATCAAACCTCGTATGGCACTACATCCCTGGCCGTGGGATGGAGACGTCTTCAAATGTCTACCAACCCCAGTTCCACACATAAATCAACCAACTATTTAGATTGTGGAGAAAGCTTTGGGGGGCCTTTGGGCATTCTATCCAGGACAGGATCCATCAGGCAGTGAAAGTCCCCCCCACCCCCATAATAATATGCCGCGATGCAAAGGCCATCAGTCAAAAATTTAAGGCGTTGGGCTAGAGGGCAACAGACATTGAAAATACCATATTCCTTGCCATGTATTGAGGTCTTAAGGAATACAAACCAGCCATATTCATCTTTAACACAATCTATTAAATTAAATGGAAGATTCTTTCAGACGAGTATGGCCAACCCCCTGCTCTTAGTGTTAAAGGATGAGAAAAACACCCGATCAACCCACCCTGCAGTAACTTCAAGTGTTCCTTGTCATTAAGATGAATCTCCTCCAATGGGGCAACATCCACCCTCACCTTTTTGAGGCTTGACACCACCTTTTTCTTTTTAACTGGTGAATGGATCCCTCTAATATTCCAGGTGCACCATTTAAGAACACTGCTATCCATGATCCTTTGTAACCACCTTTGATCTGCCGAGAGGAAGAATTCGACTTGCCGTTTGCTGAGCATTTACAAAAAACTTGTGGAGTCTGTTTACGAAAATCCCAAAAAACTAAACTAACTACAAAGCACAAAAGACAGTTAGTGGGGGACTCTACCCCCTGTCTACAGAGGGCGGTTACACCTATCACACACGCACCTCCATTCTCCCGTCCATCTTGAGCCACACCCCAGACCCAAGCAATAGAAGGAAACAGACAAATAGCGAGCACTCCGCCCACCTGCAACTACATATCAACACCAATCCTAATCGGAGAAAAAAAACACACCAACAGCAGCAGCTTTAAGAAAAGGGTAACATTACAAGAAATATAGTCAAGAGGAAAAAAAACATTATTGTCCATGTCTATAAATCCATCTGAATTATTTTAAAGTGTCCAAGAAATGTTTCACTTGTTCCGAGGAGTCAAATGACTATACTGTCTCCTCGTGAGTAATACCGCTGGTTATCTCATCAAATATTAAATATCAAGGTCCCTTAATTTTCTCTTGTCCTCATCAAACAATTTCCTTTAATGGATCACCACTGCTGAAAAGTCCTAGAAAAACATTGCCTTAGTTCCCTGATAGGTCAGGGCCTATAGATCTTTCCCCATCCTTATAGAAGATTCCAGAACTCTGCTTGTCCCTGTAGCTTTGAAATCATACCAGGACCAAGTGGAGGCATTGATCCAGAACGGATCTGTGCACTGTAACCTAGTGAGCTCTGTCAGCCTTCAGCCAGTTGCCTTGGCATCCCATCCAAGAAACTGTGGCCGCCAGCTGCAGCTGCATCCACAGTCATGGGCCTGCCCGATGCCTTCGGCAAGTGTCCCGTTTGTTGGAGCTGGGCTGTATACTTTCTTTACATCATCCTCACTTGCTCAAAAAGAATTTACTGTAGAATCTTGACGAGCCGAACATCAAGCATCTGAATTCCGACCATCTGAATAAGATCTCAAACCCCTGCAACAACGACACCAGGCAACCAACGATCAGTTAAACGGCATTATAGCATGCATTGCTGAATAATCGAGAGCTGTTTGATAACCGGCAGCTCTTGGTTAACCAGCATTATGGTGTGCATTGTCAGATAATTGAGAAATGCTTGAGCAACTGGCAATCATAGATTACCACTTGTTTCCGGCCACCTGATAGATCAACTATCCAAACAAATTACTCCCCACCCGACCTGTTTGGGCAACTGAGGCTCCACCACAAATGGATTTAAATGGTTTTACAACCATTTAACATCAAGTTTCTCCAAAAAAATGGTAAGGTGGGGGGTAAAAATGTCACTACTGCTGGGTTGGGATGCAGAACTTAGCAAGGCAGATCTGCTCAGTTCGCCACCATTTTGGATACCAGTATTTTTAAGCATGTCTTTAGATGTTGCCAGGGTTGGAGGGTTTGAGCTAAAGGGGGAGGCTGAATAGGCTGGGGCTGTTTTCTCTGGAACATTGGAGGCTGAGGGGTGACCTTATAGAGGTTTATAAAATCATGGGCATGGATAGGGTAAATAGACAAGGTCTTTTCTCTGGCGTGGGGAAGTCCAGAACTAGAGGACATAGGTTTAGGGCAAGGGGAGAAAGATTTGAAAGAGATCTAAGGGGCAGCCTTTTCACATAGAGGCTAGTGTGTACATGGAACAAACTGCCAGAGGAAATGGCAGAGGCTGGTACAATTGCAACATTTAAAAGGCATCTGGATGGGTCGATGAATAGGAAGGGTTTAGAGGGATGTGGGCCAAGATTGCTGGCAAACGGGACTAGATTAATTTAGGATATTTGGTGGGCATGGACAAGTTGGATGGATGGGTCTGTTTCCGTGCTGCATATCTCTGTGACTCTATTTTCTAATGAACCTGTTCAGAGATGTTATGACACAACGGGTGCAGAGGAGATTTACTAGGATGGAGGGGAGGTATTACGAGGAAAGGCTGAGGGACTTGAGGCTGTTTTCTTTAGAGAGAAGAAGGTTGAGAGGTAACTTAATAGGGACATATAAGATAATCGGAGGGTTAGATAGGGTGCACAGGCAGAACCTTTTTCCAAGTATGGTGATGGTGAGCACGAGTGCGCATAGCTTTAAATTGAGGGGTAATACATAGGACAGATGTCAGAGGTAGTTTCTTTACTCGGAGAATGCTTTGCCTGCAACGGTAGTAGATTCGCCGACTTTAAGTGCATTTAAGTTGTCATTGGACAAACATATGGACGTACATGGAATAGTATAGGTTAGATGGGCTTCAGATTGGTATGACTTGGTGCATCATCGAGGGCTGAAGGGCCTGTACTGCGCTGTAATGTTCTATGTTCTAACTCTGGAGTAGATGGGATCAAAAGGGACATGAAGTCAAGGTTCTTGTCTGCACTTATCAAAACTGAAACTGAAGTAATCAATTTTAGCAAAAAACCCAACATGATAAGAGGTGCTGATTGGTTGAATTATGGTCGCAGTGGAGGTGCAACTGGAACTGCAAACCACAGAAATGAAATGATGCTGGAAATCCGATTCATTAGAGTAAGTAGTAGCTAGAAAAAGATGGTAAATACGCGAAAACGTGAGGGGTTGGGGGTGGGGAAGTAAAGGAGTGAGAACGAATATGGAGACCAAGCCTAGATGGAGAGAAGGATAGTTAGGCAAACAAAGGGATGGATAGTGGGAAGGCAGGGAAGGAGAAAAGCTGATAATGGGAACCGTAAGTAAGTGAAAATGGGTTAGGTGTGTTGAAAGCAGCCCATATGGTGACAAGGGTGTGGGTAAAGGATATGGAAAAAAGGTGTTCAGGTTGCAGGGTCCCCAAGTAAAACTGAGATAATGTTCTTCTATCTTGTGCTGAGCTTTGCTAGAGTACTGTAGCAAGGCCAATACAGATGTTGGTCAGAGAACACTGGTGTGTTAAAGTGACAGGCAGCTGGAAGCTTGGAGTCATTTTTGAGGATAGAACATAAGCGTTTGCAAAGTGGTTGCCCAGCCTGCAGTTCATTTCCTCAATGTAGAGGAGACCACACTGTGAGCAGTGAATATAGTAAACTGTATTGAATGGAATACAAGTAAATCTGCTTCATCTGGAAGATATATCTATCTATATATGTAAAGGCACAACAATCTCTTCCATCACTTCCTGTAGTAACTGAGGGTATATCCTGTCTTGCCCAGGGGATTTATCTATCCTTATGTTTTTCAAAATTTTCAGCATGTTCTCCTTCCTAACATCAACCTGTTCTAGCATATCCTGTCTGTTTCACGCTGTCCTCCGAAAAGTGAAGGTCCCTCTCAATAGTGAATACTGAGGCAAAGTATTCTTAAGGATCTCCCTTCCTTCCTCCGACTCCAGGTGTAAGTTCCCTTCACTATCCCTATTTGGCCCTACCCTCACTGGCCATACACCTGTTCCCCACATAAGTATAGAACACCTTAGGGTTTTCCTTAATCCGAACCACTAAAGCTTTTTCATGCCCTACTCTGGCTCTTCTAAGTCCATACTTCAGTTCCTTCCTGACTACCTTGTAACACTGTAAAGCCTTGTCTGATCCTTGCCTCTTCAACCATAAATAAGCTTCCTTCTTCCTCTTGACTAAATGTTCTGCATCCCATGTCACCTCAGGTTTTTTCACTCTACCATCCCTTTCTTGGCTCAGTGCAGGACAGGTTTGCCCCACTATCAGCAAGTGCTTCCTAAACATTTCCTAATCTTGACATTTCTGTCATACTTTTCCCTGAGGACGTCTGTTCCCAGTTTAGGTGCCCCTGTTCGTGCCTAATAGTATTGTAAATCCCCCTCCCCCAATTAAATACTTTCCCATACCGTCTACTCCTATCCCTCTCCGCAAGAATACTAAGGGTCAGGGAGTTGTGATCACTATCATCGAATTGCTATCCCACTGAGAGATCTGGCATGGTTCGTTGCAAAGCACCAAATCTAATATGGTCTCCCCTCTAGTCGGCTTATTTACATATTGCGTCAGGAATCCTTCCTGGACACACCTGACAAAAACTACTTCATCCAAACTATTTGAACTAAGGAAGTTCCAATCAATATTAGGGAAGTTAAAGTTACCCATGACAACAACCCATTACTTCTGCAGCTTTCCAAAATCTGCCTCCCAATGCACTCCTCCGTGTCTCTGTTGCTATTAGGCGGCCTGTGGAAAACTCCTAATAAAGTGACTACTTCTTTCCTGTTTCTGACTTCCACTTGCACTGACTCTATAGTCAAACCCTCTTCGCCGACCTCCCTTTCTGCAGCTGTGATATATTTCCCTGATTAGCAATGCTACTCCTCCACCTCTTTTACCTTCCCCCAACATTCTCTTTGAACATCTAAACCCTGGAATATCCAACAACTATTCCTTCCCCTGTGATATCCAGGTCTCTGTAATGGCCACAACATCATAGTTCCAAGTACTGATCCATGCTCTGAGCTTGTCACCCTTATTCCTGATACTTCTTGCATTAAAATAGACACACTTCAACCCATTGCACTGACTGTACCTTTGACCTAACAAGTACCTATCCCTCCTCACAGACTCTCTATGTGAAAGTTCACTACCTAGTCCATCATCTGATCCATAACTGAGGTTCTGATCCCCCTGCTAGTTTAAACCCTCCTGAAGATCTCCAGCAAACCTCCCGCCCAGAATATTGGTGCCTCTTCAGTTCAGGTGCAACCAGTCCTTGTGCGGGTCCCACCTTCCCCAGAAGGTATCCCAGTGATCCACATTTCTGAAGCCCTCCCTCCTACACCAGCCCTGCAGCCACATGTTCATCTGCACTCACTCTCTATTCCCAGCCTCACTCGCACTTGGCACTGGTAACAATCCTGAAATTACTGCTCTGCTCGTCCTGCCTTCTTCCTTCCAGCCTAATTTCCTATATTCCCTTTTCAGGTCCTGCTCCGTTTCCCGACCTTTGTCTTTGGTACCGATGTGTACTGCGACTTCCGGCTGCTCTCCCTCCCCCTTAAGAATCCTGAAGCCTTGATCCAAGACCTCCCTGACCCTGGCACTGGGAGGCAACATTCCACTCGCTTGCAACCACAGAATCTCCTGTCGGTTCCTCTTAGAATTTAATGTCCTATCACTATTGCTCTCACTCTCTTATTCTCCCCTCTGCCCTTCTGAGCCACAGAGCCAGGCTCAGTGCCAGAAACCTAGCCACTGTGATTTTCTCCCCCACCCCAACAATATCCAAAACTGTATACTTATTATTGAGGGAAATGGCCACAGGGGGACCCTGCACTGTCTGCCTATTCCCTTTCTCTTTCCTGACAGTCAACCAGCCAACTTTATCCTGTAATGTAAGTGTGACAATCTCCTCATAACTCCTCTCTATCACCCTCTCAGCCTCCTGAGTGATCTGAAGTTCATCCAGCTCCAGTTCCATAACATGGTCTGGAGTTGAAGTTGGGTGCACTTCTCACAGGTGAAGTCAGCAGGGACTCCACTGGTGACCCTTACCTTCCATATCCTGCAAGAGAAGCATGCATCTGTCCTAGCCTCCATCCCTTCTGCTCTAAATTGCCAAGAGATATTGAATAAATGAAAACACCAAAAAAGCCTTACTAACCCTCCATACACGCTCTCTTTTTTTGGGGTTATCGGAGATGGACAGGTGGGAGACACTACACATGTAGTGCCTTGGGTTTAGCCACAACTGATATTTATTCAGTTCATGTGCACAGCAATGCCTGTGTCTGTATACAGTCCTGTTGAGCCTTTGCTCCGCCTATTCACAAGGTAAATATTTAAGATGAAAACTTACTTGCCTGGCAGCCCCCTGGTCCTTGCTCTCACCACTTCTGCTGCTGCAGCAACTGGAGGCCACTGATTCCACAAGATATGATAGTATGTCTGGTAATGGCATAATGTTAGAGTTGATTGAACTTGCAGCTTATGATCCTTTGGATGCAGATACTGTGGGGTGGAAAATGAGGACCAATTTGGTACCTTATTGGTGTTGTGGAAAGGAAGAGAAGGGGTGAGTGCAGATGTTCAGGAAATGGGTTAGACTTGGCTGAGGGCCCTGTTAACTGCAGAGGTGGGGAGTCCTTGGTTGAGGAGAAAGTTGGACATTTCTGAGGCCTGCTGCAGAAGATAACATCATCTATGACAGAGATGGAGAAACTGGGAAAGTGGAATGCAGTCTTTGCAGGAAGCAGGGTGCAAGGACGTAGAGTCCAAATCAATGGGTTTGTTGTGGATATTGGTGGCTATCCCCAGAAATGGGAACAAATATGTTGAGGAAAGGAAGGGAGGAGACAGATGGGCCATGTGAAGGTTACAGTGAGAAATTGTGAGCAAAGTTAATCAAGTTTGCCAATTCTGAACAAGAAAGAAAAGCTGCACCTATTATGTAATTGAAATAACAGAGAAAGAGTTGTGGAGAGGGACCTGAGTAGGATTGGAACAGGCAATGTTCACGTGCTCCATGAAAGGAGAGGTAAAACTGGGACCCATGCGGGTACCCATGGCCACACCTTTGATCTGACGAAAATGAGAGAAGTTAAAGCGGAAGTTGTTCATAGTGACCAGGTGGTGGAGGATAGTCACGGTTCAGACATTTTTTTTCTCAGGGAAAAGTGGCAGGCCCTGCAACCTCCCTAATGGGGGTTGGATGTATAAATGGATTGCACGTCCATGGTGAAGAGGAGGTGCCTGGACCTTCGAACTGAAAATTCTGAAAGTGACATAAAGCATCAGAAAATCACAGACGTAATTGGGAAGGGGCTAGACAAGTGGAGAAAGGAATTAGTCAAAACAGAAAGAGATGAGGCCTGTGGTGTATCTTTAGGCAGAAACAATGAGTGTGCAAAGGTGGTTATAGAGTTATATAACATGGAATTAGGTGCTTCGGACAGTTCATCCATGGCCGACCAGAATTTGGCCCATGTTCCTCTAAACATTTTCTGGCTATGTACCTGTCCAAATATCTTTTAAATATTGTAATTGTACCCATGTCTACTACTTCCTCTGGCAGCTAATTCCATATATGCACCAATTCTTAAGTTTGTTCTTTCTTATTACCTCGTTCTTAAGATTCTGTACCTAGGTACGTTACCTAAGATTGTGTCTTGTGTGGTGACATTATACACTTTTCACTGTACTCTTGTACTTTTTGTACTTGGGTACATGTGACAAGAAAAATCAAACTCTCTGCGAAAGGGTTGCCCCACAAGTCTTTCTTAAATCTTTTCCCTGTCGATTTAAACCTAAGTCTTCTAGTTTTGGACTCCCGTACCCTGAGGAAAAAAGACCTTGGCAATTAAGATCATAAGACATAGGAGAAGAAATTCGGCCATTCGACCCATTGATTCTGCTCCGCCATTTAATCATATCCGATAATTTTCTTGTGCCCATTCTCCCACCTTCTCCCCATAACCCTTAATCCCCTTGACAATCAAGAAATTATCTATCTCAGTCTTAATTGTACTCAATGACCTGCCCTCCACAGCTTTTTGTGACAATGAATTCCATAGATTCACAACTCTCTGGTTGAAGAAGATTCTCCTTATTCCATTCTAAAAGGTCTTCCTCTTACTGTAAGGGTGTGCCTTTGGGTCCTACTCTTTCCGACCAATGGAAACATCTTCCCAATATCCACTTCTCTCAGGCCATTCGGTATTCCCCCCCTCATCCTTCTAAAGTTCATCGAGTATAGACCCAGAGTCTTCCTATGTGAAACTTTTAATTCCTGGGACCATTCTCGTGAATCTACTGTGAACACAATACAGGGCCCTATATCCTTCCTGAGATATGGGGCCCAAAACTGCAAACGTGGCCTGACCAGAGCCTTGTAGAGTCTCAGAAGTACATCCCTGCTTTTATATTTAAGTCCTCTCAAGAAATGGCATCATTGCATTTGCCTTCCTAACTACTGACTCAACTTGTAAGTTTACCTTGAGAGAATCCTGCATTAGAACTCACACGTCTCTTTGCACTTCAGACTTCTGAAACTTCTCCCCATTTAGCAAATAGTCCATGCTCCTATTCTTCCAATCAAAATTTATGACCTCACACTTTCCCACATTGTACTCCATCTGCCACTTCTTTGCCCACTCTCCTAACTTGTCCAAATCCTTTTGCAGCCTCCCCACTGTCTCAATGCTACCTGTTCCTCTCCCTATCTTTGTATCATCTGCAAACTTAACATAGAACATAGAACAATATAGCACAGATCAGGCCCTTCGGCCCACCATGTTGTGCCGAACATTTGTCCTAGCTTAAGCACCCATCCATGTACCTATCCAATTGCCGCTTAAAGGTCACCAAAGATTCTGACTCTACCACTCCCACAGGCTTGTAAGAAGGCCTATGGTGTATTAGCGTTCATTAGCAGAGGGATTGAATTCAAGAGTCGTGAAGTGATATTACAGCTGTACAGAATCTTGGTTAGGCCACATTTGGAGTACTGTGTGCAGTTCTGGTCGCCTCACTTTAGGAAAGATGTGGAAGCTTTGGAGAGGGTGCAGAGAAGATTTACCAGGATGTTGCCTGGAATGGAGAATAGGTCGTACGAGGATAGGTTGAGCATGCTAGGCCTTTTCTCATTGGAACGGCGAAGGATGAGGGGTGACTTGATAGAGGTGTATAAGATGATCGGGGAATAGATAGAGTAGACAGTCAGAGGCATTTTCTGATATAACAGAGTGTTACAAGGGGATATAAATTTAAGGTGAAGGTGGAAGGCATAGGGGAGATGTCAGGGGTAGGTTCTTTACCCAGAGAGTGGTGGGGGCATGGAATGCGCTGCCTGTGGGAGTGGCAGAGTCAGAATCATTAGTGACCTTTAGGCGGCAATTGGATAGACACATGGATGGGTGCTTAAGCTAGGACAAATGTTCGGCACAACATTGTGGGCCGAAGGGCCTGTTCTGTGCTGTATTGTTCTATGTTCTATGTTCTATGTTAAAACAGATCTCATAAAAGACGTAACTCAAAACATCAATACCTATGTTTAGTTTCCATAGTTTCCATTCAGCATGGTTAACTCTTTAGTTGCTGAACTTTCTTTAGTTGCTTCATCAATAATCTTATCTCCAACATGAGGTCAGAAATAGCAATATTCAGTAATGACTATGCAATGGTCAGCACCATTTGGTACTCCTCAGGCACTGAAGGAGTCCATGTCCATATTTGGCAAAAACTGAACAACATCTCGGCTTGGGCTGATAGTTGGTAAAGAATATTTGCACCACGGAATTGCAAGGCAGTAGCCATCACAAGCAAAAGGGTTTCTAACCATATTCAATGATTTTACCAACCTCCTGGGGTTACCCATTGACCAGAAATTGAACTGGACTTATCATGTAAATACTGTAGCTACAACAGCAAGTCAGAGGCTGGGAGTTCTGCAGTAAGTGTCTCATCTTCTGACACCTCAAAGCCTATCCAAGTAAGGCACAAGTAAGGAGTATGATGGAATACTCTCTATTTGTCCAGAAAAGTGCAGCTCCAATGATATTCAATACGTTCAACACATCCAGGACAAAGCAGCCTGCTTACTTGTCGCATCATCAACTGTCAAGATGGCAGAGGAGTAGGACTCATCATCCAGAGCTCATCTACTCCATTTGTTTTTTTTTCTCTCTTTTAGTGTTTTTTCCCCTTCTTTCTTCTTGCCTTCCATTCTTTAGCCTTGAGTGAAGTAATTGCAGACTTCTGGTTTAAGTGTATATTTCCGCCTTGGCGTGAAGCCAATGAAGACTCCTGGCCTCGAGAGCCTTGGGGTGAAGCCTGGCATGGTCTGGGAGGCTAGATGTTGGCACAGCCTGAGTTGGCAGGACTGTTATCGGGAACTTGCTTTTTTAAAAAATGTTTCTAATTTATTGCTGAGAAATTGTCAAAGGCCTTCTTGAAGTCCAGGTAGGTAACATCCATTGGCCCTCCTTGGTCTAACCTGTTCATTCAGAAATCTCATCCTTCACAATGAATTCTAGGATCTTACTGATGACCGAGGTTAGGCTAATCGGTCTGTAATTTTCTGTCTTTTGCCTCACTCATGTTTTAAATAGGGGTGTCACATTAGTGATTTTCCAGTTCTCTGGGACCATCCTTGACTGTAGCAATTCCTGAAAAATCACCACTAACACCTTCACTTTTTCATCAGCAATCTCCCTTAGAACTCTGGGGTGTAGTCCTTCTGGTCCAGGTGATTTATCCACCTTCAAACGATTCAGTTTTTCTTGCACCTTTTCATGGTGATGGCCACCTTACTCCTTCTGCCTCCTCACTCTCTTGAATGTTTGGGATATTGCTTGTATCTTCCAAAATGAAGACTGATGTGAAATAATTATTCAGTTCATCAGCCATTTCCTTATTCCCCACTACTATTTCTCCAGCACCATTTTCCCCAGGCTGGAGTCACGTCTGAGTGCTGCCACTGCCACAACCCACACCCAGCCACAATTATCCACCTTTGAAAGCCAGACAATTCTCAGATGAATTTACCAACCTATGTCAGGCCATGTGTGCGCATATACTTTGGTGGCTACCAAAGCCCATGCCTGGACACAGAATTGGAATCCAAATTTCAGGACAATCTCAGAAAATCTGGAATGGTTTGTCATCAGCTCACTGGTAGTTGTAATTTCCATAAATTGACATTAACTATATAAGTGGAGGGATTGTGTGAAGGTGAGCGGATAGGTGCGGATGCCTTCATTGGTTAATTATTAAGTACCTGTAAAGAGGCTATTCATTTGTGTTATGAAGTTTAAGGCGTGTACTGTACCTTTGAGAGAGAGTGAAAGCTGGCAAGCACCTGCCATCTGACTGAGCAATAGTCACAGAGTGTGCTGGAAAATTGAAAGATGTAACATTTAGCTGTCACCTAGATACTGCAGTTGTTTTCACAATAGTTTGAATTTAACTATTCAGTTTAAATTATGCCCCAAGATACTAAAACCTAATCAAATTTGAATGTTACTGTTTCGACAATATCAAATGAATGAGATGAACCAATGATTGGAGTATAAAAGAAACAGGCATTTTAGACAGTTTGCCTGAAAGAGCACCAGCTGCCATTGAAAGACTGTTATTCACCAAACTCTCAGTCAAAGGTACCTTTTTCATATGAAATATCTTTGCAGCAAAAGACCGAAGATGACCCGGGAAGATCTACAAACAGAGGAAGATAGAGACTGCCTGGTTTTGAAAATTGAGTTGCTTAAATTTAATAGGGGCTTTATTGGATCAGTATTTTGATTTAGAGTGGGAAGTAGATAACAAATCTTTGAGAGAAAGGAGGTCTAGAGTTGTAAATAGTTGTTGTTTAATGTTCACTTTTAGCATTAAAGAATAAAATTGATATTATTATGGAATAGTGGAATTTGGATAATTCTCTGTCACTCATAGTCTAACAGATTACGAGGCAAGGGGAGCTTTTCTGTGTGGTTGGCCTAATTAGCAGAAGGTTTTACCACCTTGTAACAGTTTGGGGGTTTGTCCAGGATTTAGACCCATTTAGACAGATCCAGTCTGAGATTTGGTCAGATTTGAACAGATTTGGGATACGAAGGATCCCAGCAGATTTAAGCACTTGCCAATTAGTGTCCTGGATCTTTATATAAGACCAAGAGGAGACAATTTGTGTAATTTTGATTACTTGTGGTTGGTTAAATTAAATATCAGAGAAATGGCTTGTAAAAATGCTAAAGAGGTTCAGGGGTTTGAAGATGATTCCTAAATTTGCCAAGAAAGTTTAGAAAGACCATACTTTTAGAATTAGCTAAGTGGTTAGAATTGGGTTTAACCAAGGACAAAGGTAAAGCTGAAATTGTAAGGAAGTTACTCAAACACTTCGGTGTGTCAGAGAAGCAGACAAGTACAGTAGAATCAGAAAATACTTAAATTACAATTGAGGAAAATGGAGTTTAGAAATAAAGGGAGAGAGAGAACAAAGAAAGAGAAGGTTCTTAGCTGAGCAAAGAGAGAGCGAAGAAAGGGAAAGAGAAAGAGAAATGGAGAGAGAGTTGAACAGAAAGTTCAAGAAGTGAGAAGACCAGCAGAGATGGCAGATCAATATACATTGGTGTATAAGGCAAAATTTAGCTACCTGTAAGAATTTCATCCTGTCAGGGATAGAAATTGGGAGAAGGGGGCATCCTTCACTACGAAACAAAGAGTAGGGAACACTGGTAAAGAAGCCCAAAAGGTGGAAAGGTGGTGAATGGGGTGAGACATATAAAATTACAGTGCCAGTGGATTAACAAAAGCGCTGGGAAAAGGTATTTTCACTGCCAGAAAGTGGGACATTTAAAGTCACAGTGCTGGTCGTTGAAGTAAGACACTGTGGGAAAAGGTGTGGTAAAAGAGGCTAAGCCAGTAGCATTAGTCAAAGTAGTAAAGGATACCCCAGGAAAAATCAAGGAGCTGCAGGAGAATGCACAGCCTAGGTTGGGGCTAGGTATGGAGTTAGTGTATAATTTCTGTAAAGAATTCACCTCTGGAGGTAAAGTTTACTCAAAGATCAGGGAGTAAAGGGAAAGAAATTATAATTTTGAGAGATACCAGGATCTAACTAGTCTCAAATAGTAAGAGATGAATGTATTTGCACACTTTCTCACTTTCCGAGAGAGTGGTAATTTGTGGGATAGGTGGACAGAAATTTCGCACTCCCCTAGTGCGATCAAGTTAGAGTGCCAACTCAAGACTGGGGAAGTAACAGAAGGTGTGATTGACAGAACGTCAGTTCCAGGAATACAGTTTATTCTTGGAAATGATTTAGCAGGATCCAAGGTGGGAGTGTTGTTGTTTAGGCTTCTCTACAACAAGACCAGGGAACTGAGGAGTTAAAAGAAAAATACCCTGGAATTTTCCCAGACTGTGTAGTAACAAGATCCCACTGTCATATGTCACAACACGAAGCAAAAACTAAAGAGAAAGATGAAGGAGTTGAGGTTCAGTTAGCGGACATCCTGTTTGACGTAATGGTGCAGAAAAACCTGAACAGGCAGAAGGGTTTAGTTCTGAAAGGCTAATGGACTTACAACAGAAAGACGAGACAATAGAAGATATATATGTTGGTGCACACACAGAAAAGCAGGCAGAGAATATTCCTGATGGTTATTATCTTAAAGATAGAATTCTAAGATGAAAATGGAGACCACAGCAGGTTAGTGCAGAGGAGAAATGATTAGAAGTGCACCAGGTTGTGATTGCTAGTAGCATAAGACAGGAAGTGTTACGGGTAGCACATGAATTACCAGTAGGAGGTCACCTAGGTGTACTGAAGACTTGGGCTAAGGTACAAGAGCATTTCTATTGGCATTGAATGCACAAGGATGTGGTTAACGTTTGCTGTACATGTCATATGTGCCAAATGGTAGGTAAGACACAGACACTTATAAAACTAGCACCTTTCATTGCCAATTCCCACATTCGAAGAACCTTTCATGAGGGTTATGACTGATTGTGTAGGTCCCCTCCTGAGAACAAAAAGTGGAACCAGTACTTGCTAACCATAACGGATGTGCCTACCAGATTTCCGGAGGCAATTTCATTATGAAGTATTAAGGCAAAAAAGGTGGTAGAGGAGTTAGTAACATTCTTCATGCGGTATGGGCTACCCAGAGAGATTTAGTCAGGGTCTAATTTTTCTGGTAGGCTGTTTAAGGAAGTCATGGATAGCTTAGGTATACAGCAGTTTAAATCAAGTTTGTATCATCCTGAATCCCAGGGAGCTTTAGAAAGGTGGCATCAGACCCTGAAGACCATATTAAGAATACTGTCAGGATTACTCGAATGATTAGGATAAAGGTATCCCATTTGTGTTGTTTGCCCTGAGAGATGCCCCAAACAAATCTACTCAGTTTACTCCCTTTGTGTTAATATTCAGACATGAAGTAGGACGGCCTTTGAAATTAATTAAAGGGAAATTGACAGGACCAAAGTCAGAGATCTCACACTTGGATTATGTATCAGAGGTGAGGGAGAGATTAAATGGGGTAGGTGAGTTAGCCGAACACCTGAAGCGGGCACAGCATAGAATGAATCAGGTGGCAGGTAAAACTCTGAAATTCAGACATTTTCTCTTGGGGATGAAATATTAGTATATTGTTAGCCGTAGTGGTCTCTATCAAATTAAGCGATCTGGTGAAGATGCTGGATAGGAAAAAACTATATTGCATATGTCATGTGATTATGTTGAAATCTTATTATAATAGAAAGAATGAACTGAAGAAACAGGTGTTCGTTACTGCCCCACAGAGTGAGGAATCAAATCCAGATGTTGTGGAGTTTGATGTGCCTCAAAACATGTTAAACAATGAGAAAGTCCTTAAGAGTGGGTAGGTTAGTAAACCATCTGTCTCAGGAGCAAGGAACGCAGTTGAAAGATTTGTTGCAGCAATATGAGGACATATGCAGGAATAAGATGGGGAGGACTAATGCTCTTATGCATGATGTAGACAGAGGGAATGCTGTTCCAATAAAACAGCACCCCTACTGGCTTAATCCTTTCAAAGCCACTCCGGTCCAGATGGAAGTGGATGCGATGCTCAACTAAGATATTATCGAACCAAGTCAGACCGAGTGGAGCTTGCTGATCATGTTAGTTTCCAAACATGCACTATTCCTAACTCTACAATGCAGCACTGGTTCCCAAACTGCCATTTTATATTCTCCAGTAGCAAATGAACAAAACTAATTAATGAACCACAATTTTAAGGACACCACAACTGAAAATCAAGACTTTAAAGCAAGCTTAACTAATGCAATAAAAAGGCAATGTCCAGGAAGATAACGCAGTCGAAGCCATCCTGACTGCCAGCATTTCCGAACTGACAGCCAGACTATTGCGACCACTAGGACTCATAACAGCACACAAACCAATAGCCACTCTCAGACAACAACTCACCAGAACGAAGCACCCAATACCCAGCATGAGCAAAACCAAGTAGTGTACAAAATCCCATGCAAGGACTGCACAAAACACTACATTGGACCCAAACAGGAAGACAGCTAACGATCCGCATCCATGAACACCAATTAACCACGAAATGACACGACCAGCTATCCTTAGTAGCCACACACACAGATGACAAGCAACATGAATTCAACTGGGACAACACTACTATTATAGGACAAGCCAAACAGAGAACAGCCAGAGAATTCCTAGAGGCATGGCACTCATCCACAGATTCAATCAATAAGCACATCGACCTGGAACTGACAACCGGAAGCAACAGATTCAAACCACTACAAATGCCAGAAGAAAGATCACAGAAGCGCTTCACAGGAGGCTCCCAAGCACTGTGGATGTCACCTAGACAGGGGACGAAACGTCTGCAACACAAATTCTCAGCTCGGCAAACAGAACCACAACAACGAGCACCCGAGCTACAAATCTTCTCTCAAACTTTGAACCCATCAGTTATGGAAAGCCTCAAATATACCATTGGATACTGTGCACATGCTCGTCAAGGACTCCTGGGAGTGAACACTGCCCCTCTTCAGAACTATCAAGCCTAGCAAACTCCTCAATCACCTGGACCTACTTCAGGTTTCTCTGTCCAGGCCACGAATAGGTTAACAAGAATGTTCCCTTCCCTACCTGCCCCCACACCCGAAACTGGACAACTAAAGATCAGAAGTGTTGGGAAAACTGTCCCTACCTTTAATGGGTAACAAAACATGGAGCAACATTTTCCCTTTGGAGAACTGAACCCTAGTCTCTTGCATGATACTAATCACTTTATTATCAAAAGGCTGTTGTTACGACATGGCAGTAAACTCTTCTGCTAATTAAACCAAACACACAGAAAAGCTCACCTCACCCCGTAATCTGTTAAAGTATGAGTAACAGAGATCTACCCAAATTCCACTATTTAACAAAAGTATCAATTTTATTCTTTAACGTTAAAAGTGAACATTAAATAACAAGTATTTACAACTCTAAGCCTCCTTTCTCTCAGTTGTGGTGTCCTTAAAATTGTGGTTCATTAATTAGTTTTGTTCATTTGCTACTGGAGAATATAAAATGGCAGTTTGGGAACCGGTGCTGCATTGTAGAGTTAGGAATAGTGCATGTTTGATGCCTCGATTTGTGATTAAATCTAAAATATGGGTAAAGACTGACTTCATGAAGTCTGAAGTTTAAAAGCAAAGTAGTGATAGAATGGTAACTACTCACCATTTCAGATGCTGCTGTAACTCTAATCTGTTTTCTTTGTTATATCTCACTT
Source organism: Chiloscyllium plagiosum (assembly GCF_004010195.1). Taxonomy (NCBI): domain Eukaryota; kingdom Metazoa; phylum Chordata; class Chondrichthyes; order Orectolobiformes; family Hemiscylliidae; genus Chiloscyllium; species Chiloscyllium plagiosum. The sequence continues at coordinate 2,033,527 of NC_057732.1, read as the reverse complement.
GGAGTTAGGTAGGCTCCTGTGGGACCCTCATCACTAAGAGAATGCTTCAAGCTCACAGTTGCAGTTTCTGCATGGGGTGGGGGGGTGGTGTGTGTGTATGTGTGGGAGAACAGAAAGGAGAAGCGCAGAAGATTTCTGTTTTAAATATTTATGTCATGAGTCTGTTTGGGAGAGAGATCTACAACAGGACTCTCTCCCAATATTCATTATTTGGATTAGATTAGATTTCTTACAGTGTGGAAACAGGCCCTTTGGCCCAACAAGTCCACACCGACCTGCACCCACCCAGACCCGTTCCCCTACATTTACCCCTGCACCTAACACTACGGGCAATTTAGCATGGCCAATTCACCCAACCTGCACATTTTTGGATTGTGGGAGGAAACCGGTGCACCCAGAAGAAACCCACGCAGACACTGGGAGAATGTGCAAACTCCACACAGTCAGTCGCCTGAGGCAAGATGTTTACTCCTTGATCCAACATGCTTCTGTCATCTTTCTTTTGATGGGGTGACAGTGGCATTAAACTTAGAAACCTGGCTGTTTATCCTATTCAACTTGGTTCCGACAGTTATGTGCAGTGAATAGGGAAGGGTTGTCCTGGTGACAGCAAGTGAGAAAGTTGTTGAGGCACATGAAGGTAACAAAAACAGAAACAAAAACAAAAAAGGTTGTGAAGGTAAGCCTTGCTGCCTATTTTACATAATTATTCTACTTGATGTTGTATGGGACATTGAAAGAAAATCTAGTCCCCAGTGCTAATCTAACCAAAGTGTATGCTGTAGCACCAAAGCTAAAATGTAGTATTTCATGTTCAGTTAGTGCTAGAAAGTGTCATCTTTCTGTGCTTGGAGGTGTGACTGGCACAGATAGAATTGTGGCTGCTTCCAGGTTATCTTGCACAGATCTGCATGAAAAAAAATCCAGTGGTCACAGATCAGCTGACATTGATAGAATTAGCAAAATATAAACATATGCTGTACTGATTGTGTCTTGACTGCTGCTTGTATGCAGTCTGTGTGGGAATCCAGCTAGCACTACAAAAGTGAGTGAGACCTCTGACTCTGACTGTCTTCGTCAGCAGCAAGTGCAAGTCTCTGATAAACGTAATATTGGTCACCTATGAGACATATGTGTGGACAGTAGATACCAAAAGCTGCAAGGGTCACCAGAAGAACTTGCGAAGAAGTCAGAGTCAAACAAGTTCAGGTCTGTGGTGACTTGAATACATGGCCAGCTGGTTGATTGGGAAGGGTAGCTTGTTTTTAAGGAGTTTGAAGATATCAGCAATGATTTGATGTAAAAGCCTGAGCTTCCTGAGACACTATTTAATTCACTGATTCCACTGTTTATTCATTCTGTGCTGGCAGTATTCCCTCCTTTTGAGCATCTGCACTGTATCCATTCTGACCACCCATATGGCCCTAGAGAAAGCAACTGCTGTTGGGTGTTGCTGCTGTTTCTCCTGTTCTGATGGTGTTGCTGCACTTCTTATTTCTCACCGAACCTCAGAGGTTGCATAAGTTGCTCCAGTGTTGCACAGAAGGCTGACAACACAACAACATAAGGCCGAAGCTATGGCAAATTGGGAATCCCCTATACAATAAAACTGAGTGACCTCACACTTCTCATGTTATGCTCCACTTGCTAACTTGTTGACCACTCATTGACTTGTCTATATGCCTTAGCAGTCTATCTATGTCCTTCTCACAAGTTGTGTTTCCAACTAGCTTTGTATTATCGACAAACTTAGACATGTTACTCTCTGCCTCATGATTGGAGAATCTGGAATTGTTTTCCTTTTTTAGCAGAGGACATTGAGAGGGGCAGTAATTTAGATTAGATTTAGATTACATTACAGCGTGGAAACAGGCCCTTCGGCCCAACAAGTCCACACCGACCCGCCGAAGCGCAACCCACCCATACCCCTACATTTACCCCTTACCTAACACTACGGGCAATTTAACATGGCCAATTCACCTGACCTGCACATCTTTGGACTGTGGGAGGAAACCGGAGCACCCGGAGGAAACCCACGCAGACACGGGGAGAATGTGCAAACTCCACACAGTCAGTCGCCTGAGGCGGGAATTGAACCCGGGTCTCAGGCGCTGTGAGGCAGCAGTGCTAACCACTGTGCCACCGTGCCGCCCATGAATTGTTGAATTGTATAAAATTAGGAGGGACATTGATAAGTTGATAGGAAGAAACTTTTCCCTGTGATGGAGAAATTAATGATTGGGGCAAAGATTTAATGTAAGGAACAGGTGGCTTAGAGGAGATGTGTGAAAAAAACATTTTCAAGTGGAGACTAGTGGGAAACCTTTGTAACATTTAAGAAGTATTAGCTGTCCACTTAGGAAGATTAAGGGCCAAGCGCTGCAAAATGTGATTGGAATCGTTAAATACTTGTTTTTGACCAGAAAGTGTTCAATCCCAGTCTTCATAACAAATCAAAAAATTAACTTGTTAAGGCTACATAGATCACCAGCTAAAACAATTTGTTTTGGTGCAATGTTTGTTGTTTTAGTCCCGATTAATGTTCTCCTTTAATTTATTACAGTTGCCCTGGCCACACAATACTACAGAACATCTTTTGGCAGAAATGTTTCATGGCAGTGCAGCCCAGTTCCTTGCCATTACAGAGGCCTTGTCAGCTCGTAGTAGACGTGTTCTACAGACTAGGCCTCCTTTTCCTCCTGAACATGAAATATTTGATGTAACAACTGAACTTTTCCTAGCAGGACTGCTGATCCTCTCAGGTGTGTTATTATGGTTTGACATTAACATTACACTGCATTGTGTTTTCTTTATAATGTAATAATTACTGTACTATTTAGCTTTTTCTGTCATGATGACTATTTTTATGAAGGGCAGAACAATAAAAGGGCACAGGGCAGAGAAGAACCTGTAGTCATTTTTAGGTTTATAAATAGTTGGTACAAATTGCCTGTAGATTGAGGAACATAAAAAATAGGAGGCGGGCATCTATGTCCTTGAGTCCTTTCCACCATTCAATGAGGTGATGGTTGATCTACAAATTGCTATTTGTAGAAAGCATTCTAACCCACTCATCAAATTGGTAAGGGTAGCCTCAAGGGAGAGTTTATTGTGTATATTAGAGATTTTTTTCTGAGAGCCTGGTGAATCATTGTGGATCCAACCAGGGAGCAGGCCATTCTGGATTTGGTATTGTGTAATGAGGTGGGATTAATTAATGATCTCATAGTAAAGGATCCTCAAGGAAAGAGTGATCATAGCATGCTGGAATTTCAAATTCAGTTGGAGAGTGAGAAACTGGAGTTCTACACTAGTGTTCTGGAATTAAATGAAGATAATTACATAGCTAAGAGGACAGATTTGACCTTGATGGAAATGGGTAAGAAGACTAAAAAGGTAACTAAAAAGCTCTGGCAGATATTTCAGGAGATACTGGATTGCTATCAATTAAAATATAATCCAGAAGGAAGGATGTTGTGAAACTTGAAAGGATTCAGAAAAGATTTACAAGGATGTTGCGAGGGTTGGAGGTTTGAGCTATAGGGAGAGGCTGAATAGGCTGGGGCTGTTTTCCCTGGAGTGTTGGAGGCTGAGGGATGACTTTATAGAGGTTTATAAAATCACGAGGATGGATTGCACAAGAAGGCAAGGTTTTTTTCCCCTGGGTGGGAGAGTCCAGAACTAGAGGGCATATGTTTACAGTGAGAGGGGAAAGATATTAAAGAGACTCAAGGGGCAACTTTTTCATGCAGAATGTGGTACATGCATAGAATGAGCTTTCAGAAGAAGTGGTAGAGGCTGGTACAATTGCAGCATTTAAAAGACATCCGGATGGGTATGTGAAAGGAAGGATTTCGAGGGATATGAACCAAGTGTTGGCAAATGGGACTAGATTAGGTAGGGATATCTGGTTGGCATGGATGAGTTGGACCAAAGGGTCTGCTTCTGTGCTGTACATCTCCATGACTCTAAGGAAGCAATGTTGTAGGAGAAGGGAAGACATTATATTTAACACCTTTGCCTTGCTATTAATGTAAATATAATATTGCAAAGGTAGGCTGAAAGATTGGGAAACGTTTCACCATCAAGAATGTGTTATGAAAAACTCCTAGAAACAGTGAAGATAAACCATGAAAGAAAACTGGAGTAATATATAAAAAATGGATAAGAACAGCTTGCGTAAATATAGGGAAGATACGAAAGTGAAAGTTGTCCATTGCAGCATGAGACTGGGGAGTTACTAGTGGGGACTATAAAATGATGGGGGTCATAAAATCACTATTTTGCTTTAGTTTTCACAGTGGAGGATGCTAGTCCCATACAAATAATAACAAATAATGCAGAGGTTATATAAAGGGAGTAACCTAGAGCTATTGGGCTTAAAGGTATACAAAATCCCAGGGCCTGACGGCCTATATCCTAAAACCTTAAAGGAAATAGCAGTTGAGGCATTGGATCGATTGCTGACAATATTTCAAAATTCCCTGGATGTGGGAAATATTCCAGTAGGTTGAATATAAAACTCTTATTCAAAAAGGGAAGAAGGCAGAATGTAGAAACCTACATAACAGTTAAACATGTCATTGCAAAATTGTTACGGGAGTAATAACAGGACATTTTGAAAGTCAAATTACAATCCATCAGAGTCAGTATGGTTTTATGAAGGGTTAATTGTGTTTGACCAATTTGTCAGTTCTTTGAAGATGTGGATAATGGAATCCTGCAGATGTATATGAACTTCGAGCAAAAAATTGATAAGGTGCCACACAAATAGTTAATACCTAAGGTAAGATCATATGGGATTAAGATATACTAGCTTAGATAGAGGATTAGCTAACCAACAGATAAGAGTTCAGATAAACCGGTATTTTTCTGGTTAGCAAGATGTAACTGGTGTGGATTTCTATCAAACTATTTATAATCTATATTGATAACTGGGGCACAGGGATAGAAAGTACGACAGCTAAATTTACAGATGACACTAAAATAGGTGAGAAGGTAAGTTGCAATAAAGAAATAAGAAATTTACAAATTAATATGGATAGATTAGGAGAATGGGTCAAAATTTGGTAAATGAGGTTTAATGTGAGAAGTGTAAGTTTTCCATTTGGGTGGAGGAACAGAAAGGAAACTTATTATCCAAATAGAAAGAAAAGTCAGAGTGCTTTGGTGCAGAGAGATCTGGGTGTTGTATACGAAATGCAGAAAATTCAGTATTCTGGCGTAGCAGGCAACGAGGAAAGCAAGTAGAATTTTGGCATTTATTATTCAAGGAATAGAGTATTGTGGTCAAATGACCATAGGCCAAAAATTGGATAGAACAGGAGAAATCTGGTATGACAGAAAATTGGCCAACTAAATTGTATCGTAGTCAACAGCTATTGACCACAGAGAATGATGGAAGCTACTGTCAAAGAGGTCACAAAGGTTCAGGGGAAACTAGTTACAATTATCCTGAAGGTTGTGTATTGAAAACATATTGAGCAGCAAAGAATATGAGGGATAAAGGAATTAAGAAGCATAAAATTATGACAGGTGTAGTTAGGCAGACAACAGGAACTTTTACCCCAGTGGATCGATGACTAGAGTAGGGGCATAGATTTATAATAACAGTCAGAAGGTTTAGAGGCATTGTGAGGATTTTTTTTCACTCAGTATTGTGGGAAACTGGAACTCACTGCCTGTAAGAGTGATAGCGGTAGAAACCCTCTCAACATTTAAGCAATATTTAGATGTGCACTTGCAATGCCAAAGCATACAAAGCTGTGGGCTGAGTATTGGAAATCAGAATAGAATTAGAATGTCTGGGATATGAACAGTTAGGTGCTTGTTTTTGACTGGCTCTGACTTGGTTTGAAAGGCCTTCCTCTGTGCTGTAGACCTCTATGAATTTATTAATTGATGTAAAAACCCATCTGATTTACTAATGTCCTTTAGGGAGGGATATCTGTTAATGCTATGTGTTCTGGCATTGATATGACTTACACCCATAGATGTGGGTGATTCTTAAGTGCCTCCTGAAATGGCCTCAGGGACAATTAGGAATGGGCAATGAATGGTGTTTCATTTGGTGATACACACATGAATGAATAAGGAAGAAACATACCGTTTCTGCTTTTAAATCTATTTCTCTGGCAACAATGCAAGAGTATTTTGACACGTTTTTTGGAAATAATCTTTGTTCAGTATTTTTTACATCGAATTTAGGCTGCATACAACCACATGTGAAAATGGCAAAGATACTGAAACTTGTGTTTTTTTTTAAGGTGGCGCTGGTAATACTCAACTGAATGCACCTGCCTGCACAGACCCAATTGGTGGGTTAATCAAGTCAAGTTCCCTTATAGAACTTGCAGCTGCAGGTGAGAATTATTGTGCTACATTTGTGGTTCTTTTCTATGTGCCAAAGAATTTAGGATAAGAAATGTGATGGAAGACTTACAAATTTCAGACAGGTTTTTAAACATGTGGCTTAAATTTGATGATTCAGTAGCTGTAATACTTGCAAACTTTGATTTCTGAAATACTTGTGATATCTTGCTATATATTTTAGTTTTGCATTATCAGCATTCCCAGAATTCAGTATTCATTATAGATAGAATGGGTATTAGCCCCACCTGGTGAGAGGAAATTGGGCATGTAAACAATTAAAATTATTAGGGTAACTTACCTTCTGTGAAGTCATCGGATGGCAAGAAAACACACAAGACCTATCTGTATTCATTTACAGAGATACCAGACAATGCAATTACCATGTTTTTAGGTTCTCCACTATGGGTTTGATAGTAGGAAGCAATCCTACTTTAGTGGGCAGCAGGATCCTGGGCTATATTTTCCTGCTGTTGTCAATTAAAGAGGGCTTATGCCCGAAACGTCGATTCTCCTGTTCCCTGGATGCTGCCTGACCTGCTGCGCTTTACCAGCAACACATTTTCAGCTCTCAATTAAATGGCTACAATTGGGACTGCTGTCCCTATGAAAGATGGTGACCTGCCCACTCCCCCCACCAGCTCATCATGCTCAGCAATGCCTTTGCTAGTGGTGGCCAGTGCAGATGTTGCATCACATCAATAGTGTGTGCTCTCATATTTTACAATTTTGGGGGTTCTGGATACTCGAGCAGGCTTTGGTAATGTAGCAGGGGAGCTGTTGAGGACAGATACTGCTATTATCACCTCTGAGGATCAAAGAACACTTGCGAAGGAGATGCCTCAACAAGAACTTGCATAATTACCCTGGTAGACTCCTCATGTGAAGTGGGCCTCTTTAGCAGAGACAGGAGGTAGCTCTTCATTTAGCCACATGGGACCAGTTGGACGCCAAGTAGGCATTGATTTTCCAGCAGGAAGATGACAGGCACTCCACCCACCGATACTATTTTGACAGTGTTTCTGGCTCTTAGCCTATCCCTGGATGGTGATTTCTGCTCATAGGATTTGAGTTTTATTATTTCTGGTACAGATGGGAGGCAAAAGAGTAGATTATCAGTCAGTGTGTATTGTGTGAAAAAGGTGATTAACAATAGAAACAAGTTGCACTTCTACAGAATTTTAACTTTGTAATATACTGTACAGAGAAATTAGAAAGCAAATTTAGGACGGTGGTATATAAAGAGATTGTGAAGGTAGTTGACCAAAGGTGGTTGAACTAAATAGGCTTTAAATTAAAGGTCAAATTCTGGTTCAAATTGAATGTTGTGGTTGTGAACATAGTTTAGCCTTAGAAAGTGAGGAGGAAAGGGAGTCTGTGGCTCGTGTTACGATAAGATAAGTGAAATCTCATAAAAATCAATATCAATAATAAGATGAATTTCCCTGTGTTAAGATGAGATTTAACAATTTAAAATTTTTACTGTAAGACAGAAGCAAAAACAACATAAACTAAACATCACTTAACAGGCAACTAATACACCAAACTAAAGAAAAGGTAATCTTGTCTTAATTCATTAATGCACGTCTGAAACATCTCAATTCATTTTGGTGTGCATTGCTCTTCAGGCAGATGTGGCGAATAATGAAATTAAGCACCAGGTTACTCCCTGATTTCCAGTAGATTCAGATCAAATCTTCCATTGTCATTAGAAAATTGTTCTTTTCAGCCTGACTATTCCAGAAAGGACTTTACACAGCAAGGGCCATCTCAGCAACTTCTTGTTCCTTAAATCTCCAAAGTCTAATTGTGTTTGTCTTCTTCATTTTGAATTGAAAACAAGGCATTCTACTTGGTGTTCACACAATACAAACTATCTTTGTTTTGCACAGCAAGAATTTGTTTTTGTTTTTATCTCCAAAAAAGCGGCCATTTCTTTTCCTGTGTTGAGGTGTGAAAACTCACTTACCTTTCAGTAAGTTTCAGGTTGGGGTTCTTGTCCTGGGTCAACCAGGTCACAAGGACTTCTCTCTGGTTAGACGTTCCATATGATTACCGTCTCCCTGTCTAGTAGATTCTCTTTCACCTTGAAAAAGGCATTTCAGACTAAGTGGATAAAGTCCCACATTCTTAACACTAGAATGAAGTTAATGGTGAGGACTGAAATAAATAGGGAGAAACTGCTTGCAGTGGCAGAAGGTCCATTAACTGAAAAGTGCATCTTTAAGACTGTGAGATAAAGTAAAAGTACATATGCAATGAGTTTTTATGTTCTGAAATGCACTACTATAAAGATTAGTGGAAGCAGCTTCACTAAGAACTTTCAAAAGGAAAATGGATAAATACTTGAAGGATATCATTTGTATGGAAATAATTGGGCATTGGGACTAAGTGGTTAGAATCATAGAATCATAAAGGACAGACAAAGTACTTTACCCATTAAGTCTATACTGCCAAAAATATTCTACTACCTACACCAGTACAACTTTCCCACACTAAGCCCATAGCCTGGAATGTTATAACACTTTAAGTGCTCATTCAAGCACTTTTTAAAGGTTGTAAATTTTACTGTCTCGCCTGCCCTCCCAGGCAGTATGTTCCAGGCCCCACCACCCTCTGGGTGAAAACATTTTTCCTCACGCCACCTCTCAACCTCCTGCCTTCCACTTTAAATAAAGGTTGGCAGATTTCCATCCCTAAAGGACGTGTGTGAACCAGATGAGACTTTTTTTTTTTACAACAGCCAGCAGTGGTTATATGGTTACTTTCAGGTTAGCATTCAATTCAAGATAGTTTTCGTTGAATTCAAATAGCTCCTTCTGCACTTCATAATGCAATGATTCTTTGCAAACCCAGCATAGCTCTGTACGAATTTGAATTATGTTCAGAAGATCTGGAAATATAGTGAAAATAATCATGATATTACGGATAATTGTGAAAAACAAATCTGCTGGCCCATCTGTGACTCCAGTCAAAGTTTAGTCTTAAATAATTTGTGAAGTGACCTAGCAAGTCATGTAGTTGTGTCAACTTCCTAGAAACTTTCAAACACAACAAGAATGAAGAAAAATATCACATACTTATGCAATATTTCTTAACCTTTTCTTTTCATTTGATGTTTATAGGTGAGGATGGTGTAAGCGTGGAGGCTGCTGTAAGGTTTGCAAAGACGGCATTCTGCTATGAGTACTTGGAAGTATTCGATATCATCGTTGCACCACTTCTCAGTTTCTTAAGGGTAATGCCTGTATTGATAAACACAGTGAGCTGTAAACTGAATCTCCTGCTTTTCTTTCAAGATTGTACTTTTTCATTCATTTTCAGAAAAATGAAAATCTGGCCTGGAAGAGTTATGAGCTTGATTTGGATCTACTGATTGCTATGGAACCATTTGTTTCACCACGTAAACCCAAGCATGGTCTTCCTGTTGGAGCAAACTGCTCGATAGGTGAGTGATCTTAGGAGTTTATAGCAGAAGAATGCCTCCACATCGTTGGACAGTAGAGATTTCAAATTGGCAGGCAAGGTAAATAAGTTGAGGAAACAAGTGTAGTTGAAGATGGAAGTGTAAAAAGGTGAAGCAATGATCATTGCACAGATGAGAGGGGAATGTGCAGCTATAGTTTGTTAGCATCTTGTAGATGAATGGCATTCTAGAGTTAAAAAACGTGCTGCTGGTTCTAGTAAAGTAGTGTTATTGAATAGGATTTCAATGCTCAATAAACTTATGGGCGGCACGGTGGCACAGTGGTTAGCACTGCTGCCTCGCAGCGCCAGAGACCCGGGTTCAATTCCCGCCTCAGGCGACTGACTGTGTGGAGTTTGCACGTTCTCCCCGTGTCTGCGTGGGTTTCCTCCGGGGGCTCCGGTTTCCTCCCACAGTCCAAAGATGTGCAAGTCAGGTGAATTGGCCATGCTAAATTGCCCGTAGTGTTAGGTAAAGGGGTAAATGTAGGGGTATGGGTGGGTTACGCTTCGGCGGGTCGGTGTGGACTTGTTGGGCCGAAGGGCCTGTTTCCACACTGTAAGTAATCTAATCTTAAAAAAAACTTGTGGCAATCAGGTCATCATATCATACTTGCTGCATGACACAAAATATACACAGTACAGCAAACTTTTTATTAACCAGCACCTATGGGACTAGGAGTGTGCTGGTTAATCAAATATTCTGGTTATTCAGCAGGTCCACATTATCAATGTAAAAACACATACTAAGTAGTAGATGCAGAGGATTTGCACATAATTGCTGTCCTTGATTTACACCATCTGAGCGAAAGTGAGGACTGCAGATGCTGGAGATCAGGGTTGAAAAGTGTGGTACTGGAAAAGCACAGCAGGGGTCAGACTGCATCCAAGGAGAAGGCGTTTGTAACGCTTTCTTTTATTGGTCAGAGTATTGGGTACAGGAGTTGGGAGATCATTTGTGGCTGTACAGGACATTGGTTAGGCCACTATTGGAACATTGCATGCAATTCTGGTCTCCTTCCTATTGAAAAGATGTTGTGAAACTTGAAAGGGTTCAGAAAAGATTTACAAGGATGTTGACAGGGTTGGAGGGTTTGAGCTACAGGGAGAGGCTGAATAGGCTGAGGCTGTTTTCCCTGGAATGTCGGAGGCTGAGGGGTGACCTTATAGGGGTTTACAAAATTATGAAGGGCATGGATAGAATGAATAGACAAAGTCTTTTCCCTGGGGTCAGGGAGTCGAGAACTAGAGGGCATAGATTTCGGGCGAGAGGGGAAATTTATAGAAGAGACCTAAGGGACAATTGTTTCATGCAGAGGGTGGTACGTGTATGGATGAGCTGCCAGAGGAAGTGGTGGAGGCTGGTACAATTGAAACATAAAAAGGCATCTGGATGGGTATATGAATAGGAAGGGTGTGGAGGAATATGGGCCTGGTGCTGGCAGGTGGGACTAGATTGGGTTCGGATATCTGGTTGGCATGGATGGGTCTGTTTCCGTGCTGTACGTCGCTATGACTCTATGACCAGGAGAGTTGATGTTTCGGCCATAAGCCCTTCAGCAGGAATGATGAAGGGTTTTTGCCTGAAATATCAATTGACTCTTCTGCTCCTGGGAAGCTGCCTGACCTGCTGTGCTTTTCCAGCACCACACTTTTTTCAACTTTTAAATCACTTAAGTAAAAGTGCAAATTTGGCTTAAATAGAACTTTCTGGCAGAGACCCTTCTCATTTGTACCCTCAACTGACCGCTGAGACATTGCAGAAATCGCAATAATTCAGTAAACTTCCAGTAAGCAAGCATGCTTTGTAGGCTTTTAAAGGGTGGTGTCATTCTGTTAAATGAGTTGTTCTGTTTTGACAGCATACTCCAGTTTGTTTCAAGAAAACAAGTTTCTTCAAGAGTAAATTGTCTATTTTATCTGAACTAATAGTCTAAGAGACTCAAGGTTGGAAAATATTCAGCATACATTTATGTGATGGTCTCTTACATTTCCGAGGAGAAAGTGAGGTCTGCAGACGCTGGAGATCAAAGCTGAAACTTTATTGCTGGAACAGCACAGCAGGTCAGGCAGCATCTAGGGAACAGAAGATTCGACGTTTCGGGCACATGCCCTTCTTCAGGATTCCTGAAGAAGGGCATGTGCCCGAAACGTCGAATCTTCTGTTCCCTAGATGCTGCCTGACCTGCTGTGCTGTTCCAGCAATAAAGTTTCACCTCTTACATTTCCGCCACCTCCAAAAAGACCCCACCACCAGGGATATATTTCCCTCCCCATCCCTTTCCCCACCACCAGGGATATATTTCCCTCCCCATCCCTTTCCATCATCCGCAAAGACCGTTCCCTCCGTGACTACCTGGTCAGGTCCACGCCCCCCTACGACCCACCCTCCCATCC
>NC_057732.1:2007859-2020938 GCF_004010195.1 Chiloscyllium plagiosum | reverse complement strand
TTGTACTCTGTGCTACTTTCTCCCCACCCCCACCCTCCTCTAGCTTATCTCCCCACACTTCAGGCTCTCTGCCTTTATTCCTGATGAAGGGCTTTTGCCCGAAACGTCGATTTTGCTGCTCGTTGGATGCTGCCTGAATTGCTGTGCTCTTCCAGCACCACTGATCCAGAATCTTGTTTTGCTTCCGTTTGGTTGTCTTCCATTTCCATGGACTTTGGACTTCTAGTTGACCCTTGCCTCATGTTTGACCTTCTGAAATATCTTAATTTACTGCTGGCATTCAATTCCTTTCAATTATTGGTTTTAATTAATGTATAAGGATAAAAGCTGAATACATTTGGATTTTGCTGCACTAATCCTGCTTGACAAAACTGAATATTTTAATCTTCATTGGCAGCTGCACAGCATCCTCCATCTGTCAGCTGTTTTGTGAAAACTGCCAACTACCAGGTAAACAAAGCAGCTCCTATGGCACTGGATTTCCTAAGAAAATTTCAAGAGCCATTGGATCATGTCCTTCTGAAGGCTGGCCCTGCTTTCAAGACACTTCAAAGAATAATCCCACAGATATAAATTGGGCATGAGAAATTAACAAAGAACATCATTGTTCTTGCTTCATTCAGCAAGTGGCCTTGTAACTGAACTGTATTTCAATGAATAAAAACAGAGATTGCTGGAGAAACCAAGCAGGTCTGGCATCATCTGTGGAGATAAAACAGAGTTGGTGTTTTGAGTCTCTGGGCTCAAAATGTTAACTCTGCTTTCTCTCCACAGATGATGCCAGACCTGCTGAGTTTCTTCAACAATTTCTGCTTTTGTTTCAGATTTCCACCATACACAGTTCTTTTGTTTTGTTTTTATGTTTTGATAAATTTGGTCTTGGTTTGACAAGTATATTACTTTCCTTTTTCCCTCTTTCTCGGTAGATAGATGGGATAGATGGCAAGTAGCAGTCTGGTGAGTGAAAGTCACTCAGGTACTCACCTCTGCAGCCTTATTATTACTCATTATTGTGTTGCTCTAAAAATGTATGTTAATGATTCAGCATGTGGTGAGTAGTGAGCATTTTGGAAAGCACTATACAGTTTTATGTACCACAGATATGCTTCAGGAAGATGTTATTTAGATGTTATTTCATTACAAGTTGGGAATGTAAGAAAAATGGGGTTCATGAAAACTGCAGTGCACCATGGCTATGCAACTTGCTATTGAGACCCTTTATTCTTGATTTAGTTGCTTGTCAACGGTTTGAGCACTAATGGATCACATGTCTCATTTTCTTTCTTCCATTATCTGGAAGCTGTCAATCTCATTATCAGGAATCATGTGCTAATGTTTATGATTGTCTAGCTCTGAAATTCCACGTCACTGGTCATAGTCTCTTGGGTCCTTGCATCTCTGACCACAAATTTAGTAGATGTTTCTGGGAGGTGGTTGTGGTCCTTGACCTTGAAGTCTTTGGCACTCCTTTCTCTGATTTTCTTTCCCTGTATTTCCTCCTGCCGACATGTGTTCTCAAAGAATGGTGTCTCATCAAGCAGGAGCTTCTTCCAAGCTGGTTTCCTCTGAATGAGGGTTTTCCTGTTGTGACATCTATGTTGCATTTCTTGAGGGAAGCTTTCAAGGAGTCTTTGAAATGTTACCTTTGTCCTTCTCTCATTTGAGTGCCTTCCTTGAGCTGGATGAAGATGACTTACTTTGGCAGTTGGAACCCAGGCATCCTAAGCACATGGCCAATCCAGCAGTGTTAGTTTCAGATGATCATGGCCTCTTGCTCTACTGACTGTTTCAAGGATTCTGATGTTAGTAAACTTGCTCTTTCAGCTGATGCAGAGAATCTGACTCAAACAGCTTTGATGGTACTCCTCAAGGGCTACCTCGTTCAAGTTGCGGAGCCACAGACAAGAGTCGGAAGGATGGCTATCTTATACACAAGGATTTTCATAGCAGCACTGATATCACAGTCATTGAAAACTGTCATCCTGAGGTGTCTGAAAGCGGCACTTGTAGATCCGATGCGATGTTGAATCCTTGCACTGATGTCAACCCTAGGTGAGAGGTAGCTTCCCAGGAAGGAGATATATTCCACCTTTGTGAGGATTTCTCTGTTGAAGAAGGTGTTTAGCATGGTTGCCTTCATTGGTTAGAGCATTGAGTTGGGGGTTAGGACTTCACGTTGTGGCTATAGAGGATGTTGGTGAGGCCACTCTTGGAGTGTACTCTGGAAGGATGTTATTACACTGGAGACAGAACAGAAAAGGTTTACAAATATGTTACTGGGAATGGAGGGTTTGAGTTCTAGTGAAGTACGTAATTGGTATGCTTTCCTTTATTGGTCAGAGCATTGAGTATAGGAGTTGGGAGGTCTTGTTACGGCTGTACAGGACATTGGATGGGCCACCTTTGGAATATTGTGTGCGATTCTGGTCTCCTTTCTATCAGAAGGATGTTATCAAACTTGAAAGGGTTCAGAAAAGATTTACAATGATGTTGCCTGGGTTGGAGGATTTCAGCTATAGGGAGAGGCTGAATAGGTTGGGACTGTTTTCCCTGGAGTGTTGGAGGCTCGGGGTGACCTTATAGAGGTTTATAAAATCATGAGGGCCATGGATAGGATAAACAGACAAAGTCTTTTCTCTAGGGTGGGGGAGTCCATAACTAGAGGTTCAGGGTGAGAGGGGAAAGATATAAAAGAGACCTGACAGACAACTATTTCATGCAGAGGGTGGTGTGTGCATGGAATGAGCTACCAGAGGAAATGGTAGCTGGTACAATTGCAGCATTTAAAAGGCATCTGGATGGGGACATGAACAGGAAGGGCTTAGAACATAGAACGTAGAACAGTACAGCACAGTACAGGCCCTTTGGCCCTCAATGTTGTGCTAACCTTTTATCTGACTCGAAGATCAAACTATCCTATACATCTTTCAATTTACTATCTTCCATGCATCTACCCAACAATTGCTTAAATGTCCCTAATGTCTCTGACTCCATTACCCCTGCTTAGAGGGATAAGTGCCAAGTGCTGGTAAGTGGGACTAAAATAGGTTAGAATGTCTGGTCGGCATGGACGAGTTGGACCAAAGGGTCTGTTTCGGTGCTGTATAGCTCTATGACAGGTTGGATAAGCTGGGACTTTTTTTCCTGGAGAATAGGAGGTTGAGGGGTGACCTCATTGAGGTTTATAAAGTCATGAAAGGAATAGATAATGTAAATAGCAAAGGTCTTTTCCCTAGGGTGGGGGTATTCAAAACTTGGGGACATAATTTTAAGATAAGTAAAGAAAGATTTAAAAGGGATCTGAGAGGCAACGTTTTCACCCAGGGTGGCTTGTATGTGGAATGATCTACCACGGGAAATGGCAAATGCATATGTGGTTAGAACATTTTTAAACAAATTTGGTCAGGCACAGGGAGATGGAGGCAAATGAGACTAGTTTAGTTGAGGAAACTTAGTCGGCATGAATGAGTTAGATCAAAGAGCTGTTTCTGTGCTATCTGACTCGACTATGATCTTACTGGAGGGATGGATTGGAACTTGACCTGAGGCAGGATGCTGAAGGATTTGAGTCATCTTGAGGTTGGGGCTGAGACCAATTCATCAGTATGCTTCCATGAAGACATTAATTGAGGCTTGAATGTTCTCTTCTGAGTAAGTGGAGATGACATTGTCATCCACATATTGAAGTTTCACAGCAGTATTGGTATTGTTTGCTTTCTGGATTTCAACCTGTTGAACTTGAAAAGTTTTCCATCCATCCTTAGACAATGTCCACACAACTGGGAAGCTTGTTCTTGAGACGAAGAGCGCTGATGATGAAGATGGAGAAAAAGGTGAGGGTGATAACACATCCCTTTTGATCCCTGACTTGACCTCAACGGATTCTGTCAATGAGGGCCATAGCTGACATCATGTGTGGAGGAGACAAAGATTATGGATGAATTTCTCTGGACGGCTGGTGTTTGACCGTGTTTTCCATACCACTTTCCAATTGACTGAGTCAAAAGCCTTGGTCAACTCAAGCAAGGCCATTCAGAGTGGTTGATACTATTTCTGGCATTTGTGTTGGAGTTACTGAGCAGTAAAAATCATATCCATAGTTCTGCAGTTTAGACAGAAACCACACTGGGTTTCAGGAAGGATTTCCTCAGAGACTGGGAGATGGTGCCAAGAGAGGATTTGGGTGATGATCTTCCCAGCTGTGAAGAGGAGGGACATTCCTAAAGTTAGCTTTGTCTCCTTTCTTGAAGACAATGGCAATGGCAGCATCCCTCAGATCAGCAGGGATTTCTTCTTTATCCCACATTTTGTTACCAGTTAATGGAGATGATGAGTAAGCACTACTCCTCCAAGTTTAAAAATCTCCACTGGAATCCTGTCTGCTCCTGCAGCTTTTCCATTCTTTGTGTCTACTGCCAGTTTTAACTTCTGCCATACCAGGTAGGAATCAAAGATCATCTTTGAGGATTTGGGGATTTCCTCAAACATATCCTCACCGATTACATCGCAGTTTATGAGTTCTTTAAAGTGGTCTGTGTGTCAGAGATTGATGTTGTTTTCTGTCTCTCAAAAGCTGACTGTGTGCTGGTTTGAGGCTAGTTCCTGTTGGAACTGAAAAAACTCCAGGTGTCATGCTTGTCAGAAAGGAGTTGTTGCTCCTTAACGTTTTCAATCCATCATTGGTTCTTGATTTCCCTAATTATTTTTTGTAACTCCATTTTTGCTGTTAGATGAGATCTCCTGTTTGACTAAATTGTGATGTTGTTTTTCTAAGCACCGAGAGTCTCCTCTTAGTGTTGATGAGGTCTTGGATGTGGTCATTCTCATTGAACCAGTCTTGGTGTTTCCTGGTATCTTCATAGCATGACATGATGGATGTTTTCGGCTCTTTCCAGATTTTCTCCACTCGATTGAAATGAAGTCTTTGGAGATTATACTGAAGACACATTTGGAATCTTGTTCATCTGCTTGACTTTTGAAGCTACTCAGCATTGAGATTTTTTCAGAATTGTTTCTTCGTCTTCAACTGCTCCAGTGGCATTTCATGTCGTAGAGGAGTGGATGAGCTGGTGGTCTGTCTGACATGCATCTGCTTAAATCATTGCCTTGGTAATGATGGAGTTCTTTTGCTCTTGGGATTGCACGAAGTTGGTGTGTTTTTTTTAAAAAAAGGTAAAATTGGGGGAAAGCGTGACGTCCCTTTTAAAAGCTGGTGTTCTTTTCAGTGCTTCAAGATTTAAAATTAAATATCTGTAGGCAAACGGCGGCAGGTACTTGAATTTACTCATTGTATCAGAAGGCCATTCAGTCGCAGACCCAAGCAGCATTTTTACCTTGACAAAAGTTTAAATCCAGACAATTAAGTTAAAAAGGCACTTGGAGACTAAGGACCAATCTGATGATGTTAACAATCTGAAACCAAGCATATTATAAGAATATGATGTGTCATGGGGGTAATAACAGAGGGGCAATTGGGCAGAGAGAGAGCCAACTACCAACTTGGTGAGAGCAAAGTGCCACCTGAGAAAGAGATACCATGGTCTCACAAGAAATCTCCACACACTCTTAAAAAGCACCATCTATTCATAAAGGTACACAGTACTCTGAGATAATATTCTTGACACCAGAATTTGCCAGAGAGAAGGTGTTCAGTACAGAGGAAATTGCAGGGTAAACATCCTTGACAGCAGAATTCAGTGGAAGAAAGGTGACTGTGATTTGAGGAAAAGGCAGAGCATTTCAGAAGACACCTTCTGTGTGAACTTTGAGAGACTAAGTTTCAATTTATTGTTCTTATTAATTTGATTTATAAGTGGGACCTGTGTTATTGAAACAGCATACCTATTAGAATTTAGTTCAGTGCGGGAATAGGTAGTACTTAGAAGAGATTTATTCTGTTTGTTAGTAATTCTGTTAATTTGTTCACTATTGGAGTTAGATAAATAAATAGTTCATTGTTAATTACAGAGTGGGTGAAAGGATTCCATTTCATTTAGCCTTTCCTTCATAACAGGTTGGGAGTAAGAGATAGGTTATACAACTTGCTACACTTCATTAATCAGATTTTGAGATGGCAATCTTTTCTGGGTGTTTCAGTTTTAATCATCAGAGGAGTGTTGACCTCCACTTCGTAACAGGATTGAATGATAATGTGGTTGATTATGTACCAATCCCTTGATTGTGGATTCCTCCAAGAAGTCTTGAACTTCTCTTATCGGCAGAACAGTATGTTGGTAGTGATGAGATGGTGTTCTGCATATTCGGTGAGCAGGAGAATCTTGTTGCAGTTGCAATTCCTGAATCCTTCTCTTCTGATGGTTCATATCAGAGTTGGGCATCCTTTCCAACTCTGGCATTGTAGTTTCCAAGGAGGAATTTTGTCTTCCTTACGGATGTTGGTGAGTATTGTGTCCAGGGTGGAATAGAAGCCTTTTTTGGACTCATCAGTGGGATCAAGGGTTGGAGTGTAGACAGAAAGTGAGGGCTGCAGATGCTGGAGATCAGAGCTGAAAATGTATTGCTGGAAAAGCGCAGCAGGTCAGGCAACATCCAAGGAACAGGAGAATCGACATTTCGGGCTTAAGCCCTTCCTTATGCCCGAAACGTTGATTCTCCTGCTCCTTGGATGCTGCCTGATCTGTGCTTTTCCAGCAACACATTTTCAGCTTGGAGTGTAGACAGTCATGATTGTTGTCTGTTGGTTATTAGCAAGTTGTAGATGGAGACTCCTGAAGTGATTGTTGATGCTTGAAGGGAGTTCTAAGAGTTGGTTGATGAGTTAATCGGTGAATTCAACTCCAGGTATCTTTGGTTTATCCTTTGGTTTACCTCTCCTGAAGAAAGTGGAGCCTTCACCTTCTTCCCTCAGTTGCCCTTTGCCTGCTTTTCAAATCCCCTGGAGGGTAGAGATATTAATATTGAAGTGCCTGAGTTCACAGGTATCAAGACAGTTCTTTGTTTTGAATACATGTTTGCTTGCTATCCATAAGGATTCATATATTCTAGATTCAGAGATTGAGTTTGACTTGATTTTCAGGCCACAGATGAGCCTGCTGGTTGCTGATAGGACAGACTATTTTTAGGGCACCCTTGCTAACCCTTTGTCATGTGGGGTGAGTAGAGTGGATCCTGATGAGGGATGAGGGCTGCTCAGTCATAAAAAAAGGTGCCAAGACATAAAGAAAAAGAAACAGTACAAAGGAACAGGCTGTTCAGCCCACCTATGCTGACCCATGATGCCATTCTAAAATAAATACCTTTTCCCTGTTCATGTCCCTGCATTCCCTATCTATTCATATATCTGACAAGATGCCTTTCGAAAGTTGCTATCTTATCCGCCTCAATAATCACTCTGGCATGACATTCCAGACACTTACCCCCCCCCCCCCCCCCAAGTCTAAAACAACTTGCCTCTCATAACTCCTTTAAATTACCCCCTTTAATCTTTAAACCTAAGACCCCCAATAGTTGAATTTCTACCCTAGAGAAAGACTCTGACTATCCATTCTATCCAGGTTCTCATAATTTTGTGAACTTCTATCAGGTTCCCCCACCCCCTCATCCTTTGATGTTTAAGTGAAAATAAACCGTTTGTCCCATCTCTCCTCATAGCTAAAATCCTCGAAACCAGACAACAACTTGTTTAACTGTTTCATACCCTCTTCAAAATGTTCACATCCTTCTGTAAGTATGATGACTAGAAATGTACAAAATGTTCCAGATGTGGCGTATCTAAAATTGTATGCAGCTCCAACATGACTTGCCAATTTTCATACTCCCCTTTTTATAAGTCCTGGCCGATGAAGGCAAACATGTCATATTGTCTTCTTGACCACGTCATCCATTTACTTTGCCACTTTCAGGAACTGTGGACCTGTATGCCCAGATCTCTCTGTATGTTAATGCTACTAAGTATTCTACCGTTTACTGTATATTTCCCTCCTGCATTATATCTTCAAAAATGCATCACCTCTCATTTGTCAAGATTAATCCCCGCCTGCTGTTTCTTCATCCAAACCTCCGTCCTGCTGTATCCTTTGTCAATACTCCTCACTATTGCAGCTCCCTGAAGCTCTGTGTAGTCCCCAAAATTACAAACCAGACCACCTTCAAATTATTTATATATGTTGCAAACAACAGCACTGATGCGACAGAATACCAATGGTCATAGATCTCAGTCAGAAATACACCCTTCCACTGCTACTCTCCGTTTTCCATAATGAAGCCAGTTCTGTATCCATCTTACCAGCACACTGCAGATCCCATGTGACTTCACCTTTTGCATCAGCTTATCTTGAGGGACTTTGTAAAAGACCTTGCTAAAGTTCATACCGATAACATCTACTGTGCTGCTGTCATTAATCACCTTTGTGACTGCTTCAAAAAAACTTAACAATTTCCTAGAGTATCCCTGTTGCCCTCCTTAAACAAAGGAACAATGCTGGCTATTCTCCAGTCTTCTGGGACCTTACCAGTAGCTCAAAATTACTCAAAACTCAGATATAAAGATTGCGTATAATCATAAAATACCGACAGTATGGAAACAGGCCTTCGGCTCAACAAGTTCACACCTACTATCTGAAGAGAATCCCACCTCGACTCCCGCCCTCACCCTATTCACGTAACCCCGCATTTCCCATGGCAAATCCACCAACAAACGCATTCTTCAACACAATGGGCAATTTAGCATGGCCAATCCACCTAACCTGCACATCTTTGAACTGTTGGCGTACTAGGAGGACTAAGAGGAAACCCACACAGATACTAGGAGAATGTGCAAAATCCATACAGACAGTCAACCGAGGCTGGAATTGAATCTGGGTCCCGAGTGCTGTGAGGAGCAGTGCTAACCCCTCAGCCACCATGCTATCCTCCAGTACAAACCCCCAGTAATTTCCTCATCTGTCTCCTTCAGCATTCTGGGATAGATCCCATCTGGTCCTGGAGCTTGTTGAATTAATGCTTTTCAAATCGCCCAACACCACCACCTTTTTTATACTGACACACCCTAGAATATGAACATAACCTTCTCGCAGCTCACCATCCACCATGTCATTCTCCTTTATGAATAAAGATGCAAAGTATTCATTAAGCACCTCATCCACTTCCTGTGTTCCACATATAACTTCCCTCCTTTGTCCTTGAGTGTAGCTATCCTTTCCCTAGTCACACTCTTGGTCCTAATATATGTTTAAAATGCTTGAGATTTTCCTTAATCCTGTTGGCCAAAAACATTTCATGGTCTCTTTTTGCTCTCCTAATTCCTTGTGTGAGTTCTTTCCTGTTACCTTCTATTCTTAGAGCGTGCTGTCTGTCTACAGTTTCCTAAACCTTACCTGTGCCTCCTTTTTCTTTTTGACTAGAGATCTTAATTTCTCTTGTCATCCAAAGTTCCTGAGTCTTGTCATCCATATCCTTCATTTTCACAGGAATATGCTGATCCTAAACTCTAATGAATTGACCTTTAGAAGATTCCCATATGCCAAATGTAGATTTACTCTGAAACAACCATTTCTGTCTACATCTTCCAGTTCCTGCCTAATATTGTGATAGTTTACTTTCCCACAGTTTAGTACTTTTACCTAAGGATTAGACTTAATCTTATCCATGAGTAACTTAAAACTTGATGGTCATTGCTCCCAAAAAGCTTCCCCACTGAAACTTCCATCACCTGGCCAGGCTTATTCCCAAATAGCAGGGAGGCCTGTAGTATAATCCCATTAAAGTGATTGCACTCTTCCTGTTCCTGATCTCTACTAATATGGCCTCACTGATGAGCCTACAAGGTGTACTTTCTTAGTACAGCTGTGATAATCTCCATAATCAGTAATGCAACTCCCCCACATATTTTACACCGCTCTCTATCTCACCTGAAATATCTAAATCCTGGAACATCAAGCTGCCAATCTTGATCCTCTGTCTCAACCTCCACACTGTAAGTAATCTAATCTAGTCTAAAAAAAATAGTTCCAACATGATAGGTAAATGTATTAATCTGAGCTCTAAGTTCATCTGCCTTAGCCATCATATTGCTCACAATTTTAAAAAAAAAACTCCCCTCACCACCAGTCCTACAGTGTTCAGTAACCACTCCCTGTCTGTTCTTCCTCTTAGTCTTGCTGGCCTTATCTCTGGCTCCTTGGTCATTTTACTTGCTGACCTATTCCTCTGGTTCCCACTCCTCTGCCATACTAGTTTAAACCCTCTAGAGTGGCAATGGTGTTATGGACCAGATTAAATCCCCTCAAAATATATTGAAAAGATAGACTACACACTAACTTCTTTCCATTTTAAAGGTAGGTGCCAGATGTTTTGTTCCAGATGCAATTCGAATGGTCAAACTACTGAATTTAAAGCAAAGCACACTTTATTCATACACTATCGTTAAAACATGACAAAAAGAGGAAATTGGAATAACTTAACTTTATTTACTATTAAATAGTAGATGTTCCAATATAGTAACGTCCAATAACCACACCCTTGGTAAAGTCAATAAAATAGATTGACTCACATGCAATTCTAGCAGCCCAGGAGGAAAAACATTGAGAAAACTCTGAGAGTATAGCAGGGAAGGATGTCCTGCAGTTTCCAAACCTGCTAAGACCCCAGCAACAACTGCTGAGAACTAAAACTAAAAATCTTGGTTTTGTGGGAGCTTGACCACACTCGTTTATGCTTGACCACACTCGTTTATGCTTCTTCTATTGTTCCAGCTTAAAAAGAGATACCAGAAGGCCTCACAAGCTGTTTATTTTGAGTGTTGGCACCTCTCTTTCAAAATAAAAACAAAATGCCCCTCCAGAAAGATTTGTGGCTGTAAGAGTTGCTCCTTTTTGAGGTATTTTAGGTGTTGGAGATGATTTCCTTGTATTTCTGGATTAGCAATGACTGTTTTATATGCTGTTGCATTGTTTTGGAACTGGGGAAAAAAGTCAAAACAACAGCACTTTTAAAAGGGAGAAGAACAGCCAATAGGTAGCATATGGTCAGCGAAGGAGAGAGAGAGAAAGAAAACTGACACAGCGATGAATCTGCACAGTTACTGCCTTTGCTGTTTAAAATTCATCTATCTCTGGACATCAGAGTGTATCTAGGTAAACCTAACAAACAGCGAAATTCACAACTCATCTTGGAGGAACCTGTTTGGGAGAGGTCACAGCACAGAAACAGATAAGTGCATAATCTACAAGTGCTGTAAATCTACAATAGTGCATAGAGTAGGTTCTTTCTTGATTATATGTTTTATTGAGATCTGTTGCTTGATTAAATTTTAAAAATATAAGCCCTAAGTATTAAGTTATCCTGGAGCAGTGTTTTTTAGAGCAATAAGACGGTGCTATTTTCTGTGTCTGTAGATTGTGAAGGAGCAAATATGGCCTTCAGCAGAGTGATATGCTCTTCTTGTTGGATGTGGGAGTTTACAGAGAGTTTACATGTTACTGAGGATTATATCTGCAATAACTGACTTTGGTTACGAATCCTATCAGATCGAATGGATCAGTTGGAGCGACACTTAGAGGCAATAAAGAATAGGAAGGGAGAAAAGATGCAGATACGGTTACATAGATGGGTTAACTCCAGTAACGGTAGGAGAGGTAGGCAGGTCCTGTGCAGGAGTCTTCTCTGGCGATCCCCATTTCAACAAGTATGCTGTTTTGGAAAATGTAGGGGATGATGAACTCTCGGGGAATGTAGCATGAACAGCCAAGGTTTTGGTGTCAAAACAGGCTCTAATGAAATGAGGGGTATGTCTGGTTCCAAGCGATTGATTGTATTGGGGGACTCTCCAGTCAGGGGGACAGACAGACACTTCTGCGGACAGCAGCGAAAACTCAGAATGGCGTGTTGCCTCCCTCGTGTCAGGATCAACGATGTCTCAGAGATGGTGCAGAATGTTCTCAAAGGGGAGAGGAGCCAGCAAGAGGTCATTGTACACTGGAACCAATGATATAGGAAGAGAAAATGATGAGATTCTGAAGGGAAGAAATCGAAAGTTAGGCAGGAATTTAAAAAGGAGTTCCTCAAGGGTAGTAATATTTCGATTACTTGTGGTGCTATGAGCTACTGAGGGTACAAGAGAGGAGGGGGAATAGTGTTTTTGACAAGGGATAGCATGACAGCTGTACTTAGGGAGGAATTTTTGGAAATACATCCAGGGAAGTTATTTGGGTGTAACTGAGAAATAAGAGGGGGATGATCACCTTATTGGGATTGTATAATAGACCCCTTAATAGTCAGTGGGAAATTGAGAAACAAATTTGGAAGGAGATCTCAGTTATCTGTAAGAATAATAGGGCGGTTATGGTAGGGGATTTTAACTCTCCAAACATAGATTGGGACTGCCATAGTGTTAAGGGTTTAGATGGAGAGGAATTTGTTAAGTGTTTCAAGAAAATTTTCTGACTAAACATGTACCTACTTGAAAAGGTGCAAAACCTGACCTATTCTTGGGAAATAAGGAAGGTGACTGAGGTATCAGTGGGGGAGCACTTTGGGGCTAGCGATAATAATTCTATTAGTTTTAAAATAGTGATGGAAAAGGATAGACCGGATCTAAAGGTTGAAGTTCCAAATTGGAGGAAGGCTAATTTTGATGGTATTAGGCAAGAATTTTCAAAAACTGATTGGGGGCAGATGTTCGCAGGTAAAGGGACAGCTGGAAAATGGGAAGCCTTCAGAAATGAGACAACGAGAGTCCAGAGACAATATATTCCTGTTAGGGTGAAAGGAAAGGTAGGTATAGGGAATGCTGGATGACTAAAGAAATTGAGGGTTTGGTTAAGAAAAAGAAGTAAGCTTATGAACATAGAACATAGAAGAATACAGTGCAGTACAGGCCCTTCGGCCCTCGATGTTGCGCCGATCCAAGCCCACCTAACCTACACTAGCCCACTATCCTCCATATGCCTATCCAATGCCCGCTTAAATGCCCATAATGAGGGAGAGTCCACCACTGCTACTGGCAGGGCATTCCATGAACTCACGACACGCTGAGTAAAGAACCTACCCCTAACATCTGCCCTATACCTACCCCCCCTTAATTTAAAGCTATGCCCCCTCATAATAGCTGACTCCATACG
>NC_057732.1:1952971-2006723 GCF_004010195.1 Chiloscyllium plagiosum | reverse complement strand
CCTCCTTAGTCACCTTCTCAGAGAATTCAATAAGGTTTGTGAGGCACGACTTGCCCTTCACAAAACCATGCTGACTATCCTTGATCACATTATTCCTATCCAGATGTGCATAAATCCTATCCCTTACAATTCTCTCTAAGACTTTGCCCACAACAGAAGTGAGACTCACCGGCCTATAGTTACTAGGGTTATCCCTCCTCCCCTTCTTGAACAAGGGAACCACATTTGCTACCCTCCAGTCTTCTGACACTATTCCTGTAGACAATGAGGACATAAAAATCAAGGCCAATGGCTCTGCAATCTCCTCCCTTGCTTCCCAGAGAATCCTAGGATAAGTGCCATCAGGCCCAGGGGACTTATCTATTTTCACCCTTTCCAGAATTTCCAACACCTCTTCTCTACATACCTCAAAGTCATCCATTCTACTTAATTGTGACTCAGTACTCCCATTGACAACAATGTCCTGTTCCTGATTGAATACTGACGAAAAGTATTCATTCAGTGTCTCCCCAATCTCTTCAGCGTCCACACGCAACGTACCACTACTATCCTTGACTGGACCTATTCCTACCCTAGTCATTCTTTTATTCTTGACATACCTTTGGAAAGCCTTAGGGTTTTCCCTAATCCTACCAACTAAGGACCTTTCATGTCCCCTCCTTGCTGCTTTTAGCTCTCCCTTCCTGGCTACCTTATAACTCTCAATCGCCCCAATTGAACCTTCACCCCTCATCTTTACATAGGCCGCCCTCTTCCATTTAACAAGGGATTCCAATTCCTTATTAAACCACGGCTCACTCACACGACCCTTTCCTCCCTGCCTGACGGGTGCATACTTATCAAGGACACTCAATAGTTGCTCCTTGAACAAGCTCCACATATCAATTACGCCCTTGCCTTGAAGCTAACTTTTCCAAGCCACACATCCTAAGTCATGCCTCACCGCATCATAATTTCCCTGCCTCCAGCTATAACTCTTGCCCTGTAGTGCACACTTATCCCTCTCCATCCCTAGTAAAAGTCACCGAATTGTGGTCACTGTCCCCAAAGTGCTCACCTACCTCTAATTCTAACACCTGGCCTGGTTCATTACCCAGAACCAAATCCAATATGGCCTCACCTCTTGTTGGCCTATCTACATATTGTGTCAGGAAACCCTCCTGCACACATTGGACAAACACTGACCCATTGAAGTATACACACTTCAAGCCACTTTCCTGTTTACAGGCACCCTCCTTTGAAATTGATGCCATGTTCCTAACCTCCCTACACTCCAGGTCCTGCACTCTAAAGCTACAGTCTGGGTTCCCATACCCCTGCAGAGTTAGTTTAAACCCCCCCCAAGAGCACTAGCAAACCTCCCACCAAGGATACTGGTGCCCCTCAGGTTCAGGTGTAGACCATCCTGTTTATAGAGGTCCCACCGTCCCCAGAAAGAACCCCAGTTATCCAAAAACCGGAATCCCTCCCTCCTGCACCATCCCTGTAGCCACGCATTTAACTGTTCTCTCTCCCTATTCCTCGAATCTCTATCACGTGATAACAAACCAGAGACAACAACTCTGTTCGTTCTAACGCGCTTTTAAAGGGGAAAAAAACCTACCCGGCTGCCCCTCTGGTCTTCGTCACTTCCCCCTGCTGCTCCCGCTCTTTCTGTCAAGAGAAAAAAACACCGTTGCCCGCTACTGGTGAGTAATTTTAAAACAAACTGTGAGTAACGAGGACAGGCTCCATGCCAGTGGCCTGAGCCCCGTTACTTACCCCTGGTAAGTCGTCCCCCCCACAAGTATCCAAAACGGTATACTTGTTCTTGAGGGGAACGGCTGCAGGGGGTCCCTGCTCTGGCTGCTTCCTCCCAGTCCCCCTCACTGTCACCCATCTATCTGCCATCTTTGGAGTTACTACTTCCCTAAAGCTCCGATCTATGACCCCCTCTGCCTCCCGAATGATCCTAAGTTCATTCAACTCCAGCTCCACGGTCTTGGAGGAGCTGGAGATGGGTGCACTTCCTGCCAGTGTAATCAGTAGGGACGTCCATGGCATCCCTCACCTCAAACATGTTGCAAGAGGAACATTGCACTGCCTTCACTGCCATCTCTCTGAAAGTAACCTTTTATATAAAAAAAACTGGGTCTAAAGAATACAACAAGCAAAATGCAGCACTTACCTACTTACCACAACGGGTCTTATTATTAGGTTAGAGGAGGAGGGCGGGTGGGAGACACCACCTCTGTAGTGCCTCAGATTCTTCTCCTGCGCATTTTTAATGGGGAAAAAAAACCTACCCGGCTGCCCCTCTGGTCTTCGTCACTTCCCCCTGCTGCTCCCGCTCTTTCTGTAAAGAGAGAAAAAAAAACACTGCTGCCCGCTACCGGTAAGTAATTTTAAAACAAACTGTCTTACCTTAGCTGCTGCTCGCACTCAAAGTGACCGTTGGCGTCGAAGGGTGAGTATTTATACTCACTGCTTTCCTTCCCGGCTGCCCCTCTGGTCTTCGTCACTTCCCCTTGCTGCTCCCATTCTTTCTGCTAGGTATAGACAAGATAGATTGAGTGAATCCTCAGAGTATAAAGACCATAGGAGTATACTTAAGTGGGAAATCAGGAGAGCATAATGGAGACATGAGATAGCTGTGGCAAATAGAGTTAAGTAGAATCTAAAGGGTTTTTACAAATAAGTTAAGGACAAAAGGGTAACTAAGGAGAGAATAGGGCCCCTCAAAGATTAGCAAGGCAGCCTTTATGTGGAAGTTCAGGAGTTGGTGTGATACTAAAGGACTATTTTGCTTCAGTGTTTACTGTGGAGAAGGACATGGAAGATATAAAATGTAGAGAAATAGATGATGACATCTTGAAAAATGTCCATATTACAGGGGAGGAAGTGCTGGAAGTCTTGAAATGCATAAAAGTGGACAAATCCCCAGGACCCTTGCTGAGATATTTCTATCATTGATAAACACAGGTGAGGTGCTGGAAGACTGGAGGTTGGCTAGAGTGTAACCACTATTTAAGAAAGGTGGTAAGGACATGCCAGGGAAATATAGACCAGTGAGCCTGACACCAGTGGTGGGCAGGTTGTTGGAGGGAATCCTGAGGGACAGGATTTACACGTATTTGGAAAGGTAAGATTTAATCAGGGATAGTCAATATAGCTTTGTGCGTGGGAAATCATGTCATACTAACTTAATTGAGTTTTTTTAAAGAAGTAACAAAGAGGATTTATGAGGGCAGAATGGATTATGTGATATATATGGACTTCAGTAAGGAATTTGACAAGGTCCCCCATGGGAGACTGTTTAGCAAGGTTAGATCTCATGGAATACAAGGAGAACTAGCCATTTGGATACAGAAAGGGCTCAAAGTTAGAAGACCTCAAAGGTGGTGGTGGAGGGTTGTTTTTCAGACTGGAGACCTGTGGCCAGTGGAGTGCCACAAGGAACATGCTGGGTCCACTACTTTTCATCATTGATATAAGTGATTTGGATGTGAACACAGGAGGTATAATTAGTAAGTTTGCAGATGACACCAAAACTGGCAGTGTAGTGGACAGCGAAGAAGGTTACCTCAGACTACAACACGATCTTGATCAAATGGGCCAATGGCTGAGGATTGGCAGATGGAGTTTAATTTGGATAAATGTGAGGTGCTGCATTTTGGGAAAGCAAATCTTAGCAGGACTTATACACTTAATGGTAAGGTCCTAGGGAGTGTTGCTGAACAAAGAGACCTCGGAGTGCAGATTCAAAGCTCCTTGAAAGCAGAGTCGCAGGTAGATAGGATAGTGAAGAAGGCTTTTAGTATGCTTTCCTTTATTGGTCAGAGTATTGAGTGCAGGAGTTGAGAGGTCCTGTTGCAGCTGCACAGGACATTGGTTTGGCCACTGTTGGAATATTGCGTGCAAGTCTGGTCTCCTTCCTATCGGAAAGATGTTGTGAAACTTGAAAGGGTTCAGAAAAGATTTACAAGGATGTTGCCAGGGTTGGAGGATTTGAGGTATCGGGAGAGACTGAATAGGCTGGGGCTGTTTTACCTGGAGCATTGGAGGCTGCGGGGTGACATTATTGAGGTTTATTATAGAGGGGCATGGATAGGGTAAATTGACAAGGTCTTTTCCCTGGGGTGGGGGAGTCCAGAACTAGAGAGCATAGGTTTAATGGTGAGAGGGGAAAGATGTAAAAAGGATCCAAGGGACAACGTTTTCACACAGAGGGTAAGACCATAAGACACAGGAGTGGGAGTAAGGCCATTTGATCTATTGTGTCCACTCTGCCATTTAGTCGTGGCTGATGGGCATCTCAGTGCCACTTACCCGTTCTCTCCCTGTATCCCTGAATTCCTTGTGAGATTAAGAATTTATCAATGTCTGCCTTGAAGACATTTAATGTCCTGACCTCCACTGCGCTCTGTGGCAATGAATTCCATAGGTCTGCCCTTCTCTGGCTGAAGAAATGTCTCCTCATTTCTGTTTTAAATTGACCCCCTCTAATTCTAAGGCTGTGCCCACGGGTCCTAATTTACCTGTCTGATGGAAACAAATTCCCAGTGTCCACCCTTTCTAAGCCATGCATTATCTTGTAAGTTTCTATTACATGCCCCCTCAACCTTCTGAACTCTAATGAACACAATCCCAGGATCCTCAGCCGTTCATCGTATGTGAGGCCTACCATTCCAGGGACCATCCATGTGAATCTTTGCTGGAAACGCTGCAGTGCCAGTATTTCCTTCCTGAGGTGTGGGGCCCAAAACTTGATACAGTATTCTAAATGGGACCTAACTCGAGCTTTATAAAGTCTCAGTAGCACATTGCTGCTTTTACATTCCAACCCTCTTGAGATAAATGACGACATTGCATTTGCTTTCTTAACCATAGACTCAATCGGTAAGTCAAGCTTTAGAGAATCCTGTACTAGCACTCCCAGATCCCTTTGTACTTTGGCTTTAGGAATTTTTTCACCATTTAGAAAATAGTCTGTCCCTATATTCTTTTTTCCAAAGTGCAAGACCTCACCTTTGCTCACTTTGAATTTCATCAACCATTTCTTGGACCACTCTCCTAAACTGTCTAAATCTTTCTGCAGCCTCCCCACCTCCTCAGAACTACCCGTCTGTCCACCTAACTTTGTATCATTGGCGAACTTCGCCAGAATGCTCCCAGTCCACTCATCCAGATCATCAACACTGAACCCTGCAGGACACGACTTGTCACTGGCTGCCATTCCAAAAAAGAACTTTTATCCCAACTCTCTGCCTTCTGTCAGACAGCCAAAGCTCAATCCATGCCAGTAGCTCATCTCGAACACCATGGGCCCTCACCTTACTCAGCAGCCTTCTGCACGGCACCTTATCAAAGGCCTTTTGGAAGTGTAGGTAGATAATATCCGCTGGGTTTCTCTGGTCTAACCTACTTGTTACCTCTTCAAGGAATTCTAACAGGTTTGTCAGGCACGACCTCCCTTTACTAAATCCATGCTGACTTGTTGCAATCTGACCCTGGGCTTCCAAGAATTTAGAAATCTCATCCTTAACGATGGATTCTATAATTTTACCTGCAACCAAGGTTCGGCTAATTGGCCTATAATTTTCCATCTTAATCCTTTCTTGAACAAGGGAGTTACAACAGCAATTTACCAATCATCTGGGACTTTCCCTGACTCCAGTAATTTTTGAAAGATTATAATCAATGCCTCTGCTATTTCCACAGCCACCTCCCTCAGAACTCTAGGATGTAGCCCATCGGGGCCAGGAGATTTATCAATTTTTAGACCTTTTAGCTTTTCTAGCACACTCTCTTTTGTAATGGCTACCATATTCAACTCTGCCCCTTGACTCTCCTTAATTGTTGGGATATTACTCATGTCTTCCACTGTGAAGACTGACATAAAGTATTTAAGTTCATTAAGCATTTATTTTCTTATCTCCCATCACGAGCCTTCCTGCATCAATTAGGAGTAGCCCAATTTCTACTTTTGCCTCTCGTTTGTTTCTTATGTATTGAAAGAAACTTTTACTATTATTTCAATATTGCTAGCTAGCTTATCTTCATATTTGATCCTCTCCTTCCTTATTTCTCTCTTTGAGTCTTCCCAGTCTTCTGATTTCTCAATGCTCTTGGTCAGTTTATGGGCTCTCTTTCTTTCTATGATACATTTCCTGACTTCCTTTGTCAGCCATGGCTGTGTAATCCAAACATGCCCCCCGTCCCCGGATAATCTTTCGTTTCTTTGGGATGAACCTCTGTACTGTGTCCTCAATTACATGCAGAAACTCCTGCCATTGGTCCTCTACTGTCTTCCCCACTAGGCTCTGCGTCCAGTCGATTTTCGTTAATTCCTCCCTCATTTAACTGTATTTAACTGTAACGCCATTACATCCGATTTTGCCTTCTCTTTTTCGAATTGCAGTCTGCACTCTACCATATTATGATCACTGCCTCCAAAGTGTTCCTTACTTTAAGATCTTTTATAAATATGGCTCATTACATTATACTAATTCCAGAATAGCCTGCTCCCTTGTGAGCTCCATCACAAGGTGTTCCAAAAAGCCATCCTGTCAGCATTCCATGAATTCCCTTTCTTTGGATCCACTGGCAACATTATTCACCCAGTCCATTTGCATATTGATGTCCCCCATGGTCACAGTGACCTTGCCTTTCTGACATGCCCTTACTATTTCCTGGTCCATCTTGCTTCCCTGGTCCTGACCACTGCTGGGAGGTCTGTACGCAACCCCCATTATTGTTTTTTTGCCTTTGTGGTTCCTCAACTCCACCCACACAGACTCCACATCATCTGACCCTGTGTTGCTCGGTGCCATACATTTAATTTCATTCTTGACTAACAAGGCAACCCTGCCCCCTCTGCCCACCTCCCTGTGTTTTCGACAAGTTGTAAATCCTTGCATGTTTAACTGCCAGTCCTGAATCCCCTGCAACCAACGTCTCTGTGATGCCTACCACATCATAATCATTCACGATTTTTTTTGCTGTTAATTCATCTACTTTGTTCCAAATACTACGAGCATTCAGGTAAAGCACCTTAATGCTAATTTTCTTATCCTCATGATTTCCATCACCTCTAGTAGTATGTCCTAAGTTATCCTTCCTTTTTGCTTCATTCTTAGTCTGCCTCGAACTTAAAATTGCACCCATGCTAACCTGCTGCTTATCTTTCTACTTGACTCCATATTCGCTGTTGTTTTCCATTTCCCTTCCCCCGACTCACAAGTTTAAAGTCCTAGTGATCACCCTATTTATTCTTTTCACCAGAACACTGGTTTCACATCAGTTCCGGTGGAGACCATCCCATCGATACAGATCTCCCCGATGCCAAAACTGATGCCAATGTCCCATGAAATGGAATCCCTCTTTCCCACAGCAATCTCTCAGCCACGTGTTTATTTCTCTAATTTTCTTACCCCTGTGCTAATTAGCATGTGGCATAAGGTGATGCGTGTATGGAATGAGCTGCCAGAGGAAGTGGTGGAGGCTGGTACAATTGCAACATTTAAAAGGTGTCTGGATGGGTATTTGAGTAGGAAATGTTTAGAGGGCTACGGGCCAAGTGTTGGCAATTGGGACTAAATTAGGTTGGGATATCTGGTTGGCAGTTACGAGTTGGGCGAAAGGGTTTGTTTCCATGCTGTACATCTCAATAACTCTATGACAGTAAAAGCCATAGTATTGTCGTACTGGCAAACCTCCCTGCCTGGACATTGGTGCATTTTTCTGGTCATATTCCAGGAACAGAATGACTGAATGAAACTCCACCATTTATGTTCTGATCTGAAGCGAGAGTCTTTCAGATCTCTCAATCCTGCCACCATCACCTCTCTGCTATAGGGTTTATGTTGTGTATGTCTGTGTCTGTGATGTTGGGGGGTTTGAATTCCTCCAGGAAGACATCTTGTGCTAGACTGGGAGAAAGTGAACACTGCAGATGCTGGAGATCAGAGTTGAAGATTGTGGTGCTGGAAAAGCACAGCTGGTCAGGTAGCATCTGAGGAGCAGGAGAGTCGACATTTTGAGGATAAGCTCTTCATCAGGAATGATGATTCAATCCTGAAGAAGAGCCGATTCTCCTGCTTCTCAGATGCTGCGTGACTGGCTGTGCAAAAAGCACACTCTTTGATCTTGTGCTAGACATCATGTGCAAATGCTGTTGGACATCAGTGGTCACACCTCCTTGACAGAAAGCAGATCCAGTTACAGTGGCAAGGGAACCTCAAAAACTGGGGATTTCCCTGCTGTTGCAGCCTTCATCTGTCATTGCAGCCATTGATATCATGAAAATAATTTCTGCCTGAATTATCATTGAGGATAATTTTAGGATTGTGCCTTGTCTGGTTCCTGCCCTCTCACTTTACTGCCTGAGATGGCCCTGCCAGGAGTTCAGAAGTCCCAATGGCATCACTCTTGATCTACGGAACACTCAAATCTCTTCACTATCACAAGGTGGTAGTCCACGGCAAGGATGTCTGGGAATCAGTTATTTCAGTTGGCTGGACAGCTGGTTTGTGTTGCAGAGTGATGCCAAAAGCATGGGTTCTGTTCTCACACCGACGGAGGTTACCATCAGGGTGTCCCTTTTGTGACCTATGGTCTGGTAGGTTTATGGCATGGATTGCCACCTTGCCGCAGTGGAGAAGCTTGCATGTTCCATTGATCCTGAGATTGATGCCGTTAGGAGTTCTCAACCCATGCTGGTTTGGAAGCCTATGGTATTACCTCCCAACAGAACAAAATCATGAAGTTACCCCAGTGAAGGAACTTTCAGATCTCCTTCATGGTCACTGTGTATAATCTGGAGAGGGAAACAGTCTAAAACCTCACTCTGGAAGGCAGGCAAGGTCATTAAGGTACTTGGTGAATAATTTCTGTTCATTTACCCGTGTCTGTGCAGAAACTCATGTTGACAACTGAAACCACATGCATGTAGCAAGGTCGTTTTTGATGCAGCTTCAATCATATAAAATTCATCTCTTTAGGAGGGTAAATGGACCATTGCCGAATTATGGTTAATATTAGATTAATCTGTTTCTTACAGGAGGAACACTTCAACCTGGTGGGGCCACCATCTCATGTGATGATCTTGTGATACTAGCGGAAGCAATGTTTGCATATACCTGTACCCCTTTAGAGGTACGTGTTAAGATTTTTACAGCAAATATTTCAAGTCGGGACTTTGTATTGAAAAGGTGCACCAATTATTTAGTTTGCCGCAATATTTGAAACTTTAAAATGCTTGTTTAGTTTAGCAACATGGAGAAAAAAAGGAATTAAAATCCATAATAAGAACAGAAGGTGATGGAAATGCTCAGCAAGTCTGGTAACATTCTCTTAGAGAGAGACAGAGATAAGGTGGAATTTAATGGTTATATTCATGGACTTGTTCCGTGGAGCTGATAGCAGCCTTGCAACAGCCATCTCCCAGAGCGCTGTCTGGTTTTGATCCCAGCCCTGCAGTTTGCTGGCTTCAGACATGGTTTCCCAGGCCCTGCAAAGAGAATTCTTCATAGGAATCTCTCCTGCAAGACAAATGTCCCACCTGCAAGCAGAGCTGGCTGACCATTCTTCAGTATTGGCAGTGCTATTTTCAGTGGAGGCCACTACTGGTACCTCAGAAGGCGCAAGGCAGAAGATCATCCTTGGAATCTCTGTAACACAAGTAAGGAGGAGTAGAACTGCAGGGGTCAATGAAGGAGGCCCCAAGGAGAGGAAGACAAGAGAAGGGGTGTCAGTGTAAAGAGGCAGATATTCCTGTGGATCTCTCCTTTTCCACTAGCTTATGACAGGCAACGTCTAGCACACAGGTTCTATAGGCCAGGAGACATAGAATCATAAGAGTCATACATACCAAAACTGCTTTCCAGCACTTGGCCCATTGCCTTGAATGTTATGATATTTCAAGTGCTTATTCAAGTACTTTTAATGTTGAGGTTTCCTGCGTCTACTACTCTTCCAGATAGTGCATTCCGGAGTGCTACCACCTTCTGGGTGAATAAAATATTTCTTTAAACTCCCTCTAAACTTGTTGCCTTTTACCTTTAAAATTATGGTCCCTTGTTATTGACCTTTTAACTAAGTTGAACAGCTGCTTTCTTCCCACTCTGTTTCGTAATCAGCCTTCTCTACTCTACAGAAAACAACCCAAGCCCATTCAGTCTCTCTTCATAGCAGAATGGTTCAAACCCAGGCAATATCTGGTGAATGTCTTCAGCACACTTCAGTGCAATCACATTCTTCCCAAAGAGTGGTATACATAATTGCCCACAGTACATCAGCTGTGATCTAACTAAAGTTTTGCACAGCTCCTACATGGCCCACCCTTCTCTTATAATCTATGCCATGACTAATAAAGGCAAGTCTTCTGTATACCTTAACTACTGTATTAACCTGTGAACAAGCACCCAAAGATCCCTCTGTTTCTGAGTTTCCCAGTGTCCTGCTTTGCACTGCGTACACCTTGTCTTGTTATTTCTTCTAAAGTTTATGGCCTTACACCCATCTGCTACTGATTTATTCAATCAATCCATATATATCCCCTGTAACATAAGACCCACTATTAACCAAATGGCCAACTTCATGTGATCCACAAACTTAACTATTAAACCAGCCTCCACCCTCTTCGCAAACGATAAGGGACCCAGCATTGATGCTTGTGGAATGCTAATGGGCACTGGCCTCCAGTCACACAAACTGCCTTCTACCATCACCCTCTGTTTCCATCACTAAGTCAACTTTGCATTCACCTTGCCAAGTTACTTGGCTCCCATCTGCCTTTATGTTCTTTATCAGTGTCCAATGTAGGATCTTGTCAAAGGCTTTACTGAAGTCCATATAAACTACATCAACTGCATTACAATTGTCAAACACTTAGTTACCTCCTCCAAAACTTCCAGCAGATTTGTTAGGCATGACTTCAGTCTGAAAAAGTCAAGCTGATTATCCCTGATCAAACCTTGCCACTTCAAGAGGAGATGCATTCTGTCCTTCAGAATTTTCTCCATTGGTTTGCCAACCACTGATGTGAGACTCATTAGTTTATACTACCCTTCTTGAAAAATGGAACCACGTTGTCATCCTCTGGCACGTCCTTTGGCCAGAGAGGAATTTGATCCATCACCCATGTAATTTCATCCCTCCCCTCCCAAGCAGCCTGGGATACAACTAATTCAAAACAGGGGATTTGTCAACTTTTAAGCCTGCCAACAATCTGCATATAACATAGAGCATAGATCAGTATAGCATAGGAATAGGCCCTTTGACTCACGATGTCTGTGCTGATCATGATACCATTCTAAATTAATCTAATATGTCTGCACGTGTTCTATATCCCTCTATTCCCTATCTTTTTGCCATGTCTGTTTAAACGCCTCTTAAATGTTGCTATCATTTCTGCTTTTACCCCCTCCCCTGGCAGCACAATCCAGGCACCTACAAACCTCAGTGTAAATAAAAAATCTCTCAATTTAAACCTATGCCTTTAATATTTGGTATTTCTACCCTGGGAAAAAGACTCTGACTATCTACCCAATTCATACCTCGCATAATTTTATATGCTTCTATCAAGTCGCTCCTCAGCATCCGAGGATCTCGTGAAAAAATCCAGCCTCTATTACTTCCTCACTCCCTATGTTAATCTGCTCAAGAATGCCACAGTTGGTCACCCTAAATTCTGTACTCTCATCTTCCTCCCTCTTAGTGAATGCAGAAGTGAAGTAGTCATTTAACACCCTATCACTGTTCACCATTTTCAAGCACAGATTGCCCTTGATCTCTAATGGGCTGTATTATTTCCTGTTATCCTCTTCATCTTAATATACTTATAGAATACCTTCAAATTCTCCAGAGTTTACCCACCAGAGTTTTCTCTTGTCCCCTCTTTGGTTTCATAATTGCTTTCCTTAGCTCCTCCCCTCACTTTCAAAACACCACGAGTCCCTCTGTTGATTTGTTCCCTTTGTATCTGCTAAAAGTCTTTCCTTTCCTTCTTATCCAGTTCTGAATACTCCTAGATATCATGGCTGTCTAGGCTTGTTGCTTCCACATTTCACCTGAAAGGGAAAATGTTGCACTTGTCCTCTCATCTATTCCTTTTTGAATGCCTTCTACTGTTCTGTTGTAGTTTTTCCCACAAGTAGCTGTTTCCAATCTACTTTGCCAGACCCTACATTATTTTAATTAAATCTGCCTTCCCACAATCTGAAGGCTTTTATTTCAGAACATAGTTTTCCTTTCCTGTAACAAACTTAAATCATACTTTGTTGTGGTTGCTGTCACTTAAATGCACCTCTTCTGCTACCTCGACTACCAGCTTTGTTCCCCAGAATTAGGTTGAGCAGCGTACCATCCCACATTGGGTCTTCTACGTGTTGGCATAAAAAGCTCTCCTAAATACATTGCAAAAATCAAACTTGTCTAAAATCTTTACATTGTGATCATCCCAATTAATGCTGGAGAATTTGAAATTCCCTAAAATAATTAACCTATTTTAGTATTATTATTTTTAAACGCCTCAGTGAATTGCCTAAATATTTGCTTCTCTAGTGCTGGCTGGCTGACTGCTGCAAATGTATTACAGGGTCCCAAACAATGTATCTGCCCCCTTTTTATTTGTAAGCTTTATCTTTTTAAAGTTAAAAAATCATACAACACCAGGTTATAGTCCAACAGGTTTAATTGGAAACAAACTAGCTTTCGGAGCGACGCTCCTTCATCAGGTGACAGTGGAAGGCTCAATCTTAACACACAGAATTTATAGCAAAAATTTACAGTGTGATGTAACTGAAATTATACATTGAAAAATTGATTAAGTCTTTCATCTATTTGAATACCATGAAAGTTTCACTTCTTTCATGTGTAAATCACAAAACAAGTCCTCCAAGGCAAGCAGAGGCTGATAACTAAGTTTGGTACCCATAGGGAGGGCCTCAACCGGGACTTTGGGTTCATGTCACATTACAGGTGACAACCATTGCACTATATATATACACACACACAGACACTCCTCCACACACACTCACGATCTTCTCTCTCTCTCACGGACACACATATACACAGACACCAACAGACATACATTCCCACATGCACTCCCTCACAGACTTAAGACACTACACTCAGTACACACACACACATACACTTTCTCACACTCACAACCCCCAACCCAAAAAAACGCACTCACACAGACAGACAAAGACCCACATGCACACATATATTTTGTGGGGTGAATTTGTACTTGCAGGGTTACATTGTATTTTGCTCAAAAACTGCATGCATTCATGTAAAACTCCGTTATCTCACTTTTTAGATTAGAATCAATCTAAACATCGTGGCATAGTCAGAGAAACAGGGGGCTAACACCTTCAACATATTGTCTAGCTATCACCCATTGTTAACAGCTAACCTGAGAATGCACTTTAAAAAAAAGGTTTTTAATTTACACATGAAAGAAGTGAAACTTTCATGGTATTCAAACAGATGAAAGACTTAACAATCAATTTTTCAATGTATATTTTCAGTTACATCACACTGTAAATTTTTGCTATAAATTCTGTATGTTAGGATTGAGCCCTCCACTATCACCTGATGAAGGAGCATCGCTCCAAAAGCTATGTGCTTCCAATTAAACCTGTTTGACTATAAGCTGGTGTTGTGTGATTTTCAAATCATATCTTTTAAAGCTTCATTTCAAGACCCTTCCAAGGTATTGTCCCTTCCTACTGCAGTAACTGACACCTTAACCAATAATGCAACACCACCTACTCTTTTACACTCTACCCTGTCTTGCCTGAAGATCCGATACCCTGGAGTGTTCAGTTGCCAGTCTTCCCCTTCTCTCGACCACATCTGTGATGGCAGCACTAGTACAATTTGACATGGCCTCCAGCAGATGCTCAAGTTCCAAGACTCCGCACTCAAGCTGTTTGTACTGGTGGCACTTCCCACACACTCACCCACGCAGCCAGAAGCATCTAGGAATTTTAATATCCTGTCAATAGCACAACAGATTGGCTTCAGCTCGCCTGTCACATTCCATTAAATTTAAAAAAACCTTATATTTAAAGCAATGGGAGACCCAAATTCAAAAGGCTAAAAAAAACTATGGAAACAGTTAAAGACAACGTGTCTGTATTAAAA
This sequence comes from Chiloscyllium plagiosum, assembly GCF_004010195.1. Taxonomy (NCBI): domain Eukaryota; kingdom Metazoa; phylum Chordata; class Chondrichthyes; order Orectolobiformes; family Hemiscylliidae; genus Chiloscyllium; species Chiloscyllium plagiosum. The sequence continues at coordinate 1,992,590 of NC_057732.1, read as the reverse complement.
GTGTAAATTTCAGTAGAATATTTTAAAATGATTAGTTTAGATTAGATTAGATTTCCTACAGTGTGGAAACAGGCCCTTCGGCCCAACTAGTCCAGACTGACCCTCCGAAGAGTAGCCTAACCCAACCAGACCCATTCCCCCTAACTAATGCACCTAACTCTACGGGCAATTTTAGCATGGCCAATTCACCTAACCTGCACATCTTTGGACTGTGGGAGGAAACCGGAGCACCCGGAGGAAACCCACGCAGACACGGAGAGAATATGGAGTTCAATGTAGCTAAGTGTGAGGTGATTCACTTTGGTAAGAGTAACAAAAAGATGGGGTACTGGGCTAATGGTCGGATACTTGGTAGTGTGGATGAGCAGAGGGATCTTGGTGACCATATGTATACAGATCTTTGAAAGTTGCCACCCAGGTAAATAGTGCGGTGAAGAAGGCATATGGCGTACTGGCTTTTATTGGTAGAGGAATTGAGTTCCGGAGTACTGAGGTCATGTTGCAGTTGTATAAGACTCTGGTGCGGCCGCACCTGGAGTATTGTGTGCAGTTTTGGTCGCCATACTATAGGAAGGATGTGGAGGCACTGGAACGGGTGCAGAGGAGGTTTACCAGGATGTTGCCTGGTATGGTAGAAAGATCGTATGAGGAAAGACTGAGACACTTGGCGCTGTTTTCACTATTATGGGCATTTAAGCGGGCATTGGATAGGCATATGGGGGATAGTGGGCTAGTGTAGGTTAGGTGGGCTTGGATTGGCGCAACATCGAGGGCTAAAGGGCCTGTACTGCGCTGTATTCTTCTATGTTCTATGTTCTATGTTCCACACAGACAGTAGCCCGAGGCTGGAATCGAACCCGGGTCCCTGGCACTGTGAGGCAGCAGTGCTAACCACTGAGCCACTGTGCTGCCCCATGGTAAAGAATAGTAGAAATTTCAGAAAAGGTAGAAAAGAGAAATACTCACCTGCTAATTATTTATCTGTGATGTCACACTGGCATAGAACATAGAATGTTACAGCGCAGTACGTGTCCTTCGACCCTTGATGTTGCACCGACCTGTGGAACCAATCTGAAGCCCATTACACTATTCCATTTTTATCCATATGTTTATCCAATGACCATTTAAATGCCCTTAAAGTTGGTGAATCTACTACTGTTGTAGGCAGTGCATTCCCCCCCCCCCCACTACTCTGAGTTAAGGAACTACCTTTGACATCCGTCCTATATATATCACCCCACAATTTAAAGCTATGACCTCTTGTGCTTGCCATCACCATCTGAGGAAAAAGGCTGTCACTGTCCACCCTATGTTTCACTTAACATGTTCACTTAATGTCACAAGGCTGCTGTGGCCTATCTCTCAGTTCCTTTCCCTGTAGTGGAGCGAGAACCAATTCCTACACGGCAAGGAAGGGCAAAAGCAAACGCAAACAAGCGAACAAACACCTGTTCCACATTCCCCTAACTCACCACTAACTAAACTCCCCAGCCTTGCACTCGATCTTCAACTGTGTTCATTTATAAAGCTGCACTTAAGAACTCCTAAAGCACTTAGAATTTATACATTCGTGATCTGTTTCGACAGAACTGGTTTAGTCCTATTGGCTTGCTACCTATTGAGCTTACACAATGGAGGGTATTGCCACCCTACCTAAGCCTAAAATTCAGTTGACAAAAAAGAAACTCACCACTTAAACACTACTTTCCAAATGCTTTTAATAATACACTACATTAGAGTAAAACACAAAATTTAAATTCAGAAGTCCAAAATTTACATTGTACCTCACCACTGACCAAATCCCACAGACTTGCACTTGATCTTCAGTTGCACTCATTGCCCAACTTGTTGGACCTATTTATGAAGCACTGCAGGCAGGGGCTGTGGATCTTCAGAAAGATTGTTGCATACCTGTGAAAACAGGATTTTCAGACTACTGAACTGAGGACATGTGGAGGTCATGTCTCAGCCATGGACCTTTGTGCCATTGGATCCTGTCAGTGTTGACTACATTGGACATTAGGGAAATCATCTGGTCTATGACAACCAAAGCCTTTCCTGGCAAGGCAGAAAAAAAAGCATGATCAACCCCAACCAACTGTGTCCATTTGATTCACAAACATCTCTACTGCAGATCCTTTCTGGCAGTCACTTGATCTTACACCAAAATTGTAGAACCTGCTACCGAAGACTTTTGGCTGAGTCTGGCTGCAGTTTTGCAAAAGGTGACCACATTCTGAAGGTAGTTGCCATTTGCAATCTCATTGTGGTCTCTATGCAGAATCCTTCGGCCTCAATAATAGTGATGAAACTTCTTGATTTATTCTCATTTGATTTGATTTATTGTTGTCACGTATACCTAAGTATGGTGAAAAATTTTGTTTTGCATGCAGTACAGGCAGGTCATGACATACAAGGATATACAGCTCATAGGGTAATTGAATAGAGTGAGGCATACAAAGTTATGGCTGCACAGGATGTGTACAAAAGGAAGATCAACATTTAGATTTGAAATTTCAGAGGTCCATTCAGCAGCCTAATGGTCAGGCTTTGGTAAAGTTAAGGATATTTCATGAGGCATTGGGAAAAGTGGGCATACTCTCAATCTGCAAATCTTCCACAGTTCTCCAATAAGAAATACAAGCAGGGAATGCTTCAGGAGGTTGCCAAACAATAAGTTGTAAAACCCATTCTAGTGAATGTTGATCCAAGTTTTCCACATTAACCTTTCAGAAGTGAAAGGATTGTCATGGAGTAGAAGGTCCAATTAGAGATTCATTGATGAAGGCAGATAGCATGCCTGGGATACAAAATGTATACTTTGCATTGGATTTATCAAGCCACAAGACTTTGCCAAAGCTATGATAAACCTAGAATTTGTTGGGCTACTGGAAGAGATAAATAAAAGGCAAAGGGGAGGTATTGGAGACTGAGTACTTAAATTACATTAATCATTTGCTCCAAATGAGATGCTGCTAGGTTACTGGGGAAAGTAGTAGTAGAAATTGTGGAGAGACCACTGTCTTCCAATTCTTCTTAGATATGTGTGTGGTGCCAAAAGACAATGTGATTAATACTTTTGCATCCTCCTTCAAAAAGAGAAAGATAAACCCGTTAATTACTGACTTGTCAGTATGACATAATTGGTTGTAAAACCGTTGCAAAACCCCCATAAGAAAATCAACATCCACTTGGACAAATGCAGACAAATGAAGAGCAAGCAGAGATTTTTATCAGGTAAATGCATGCTTGATTTGCTTGCTTGTGTTGTTTTATGAAGAAGATGAATATGGGGAATGCAGTTTATGTTATGTACATGAACTTTGATGAGGCCCTTGATAAATCAACATAGAGGAAAATGCTGATGGCTCTCAAGGGAAGTGGAGGAGTCTGGCTTGCAGAGGATTTTGTATTTCCTGTTGTGCTGCAGATTTGGTAGAAGTACAATTGTAACTGATATTGAGGCTGCACCTTTGTGTGAGCAGATCATCTCATCAAATCCTCTTTTCTCCCTGTGAGGTTGTAGCAGTACTCGCTGCTAAATCCAGGAACTCTCACTCTAGAGTACTTCTAGAAACTTTGCAATTGTAGTTCCCTTTTCCTTTAATTGGTGTTTGACTTTTTGAGTAGTACAGTACATCGTGGGCGGCACAGTGGCACAGTGGTTAGCACTGCTGCCTCACAGCGCCTGAGACCCGGGTTCAATTCCCGCCTCAGGCGACTGACTGTGTGGAGTTTGCACATTCTCCCCGTGTCTGCGTGGGTTTCCTCCGGGTGCTCCGGTTTCCTCCCACAGTCCAAAAGATGTGCAGGGTCAGGTGAATTGGCCATGCTAAATTGCCCGTAGTGTTAGGTAAGGGGTAAATGTAGGGGTATGGGTGGGTTTCGCTTCGGCGGGTCGGTGTGGACTTGTTGGGCCGAAGGGCCTGTTTCCACACTGTAATGTAATCTAATCTAATCTAATGTAATCTAATCTAATCTACAAGTGCGTAACCCCTTTTGCAATTAAATGTTTTGTTGAGTGATTTGCAAATTTTTTGAATGGATCTGTTTGGTCCATATTTGGTTATTGGTATTGTGTCAACTGATAGGGCTACATTAGACCATCAAGCCCGCTTACAATTTGAAAACCTCTGTCGACTGTCTTTTCAAACCTTCTTCTTGCAAGGAAAACCTTTCCAGCCTCATAGACTCTCTGCAGTGTGGAAACAGGCCATTTGGTTCAACAGGTCTACACCGACCCTCCGAACAGTAATCCACTCAGACCTCTTCCCTTACCCTATTACTCTACATTTACTCCTAACTAATGCACCTTACCTACACATCCCTGAACACTTTGGGCAATTAGCATAGCCAATCCATCGAACCTGCACATCTTTGGACTGTAGGAGGAAACTGGAGCACCCAGAGGAAACCCACGCAGACACCGGGAGAATATGCAAACTCCAAGCAGATAGTTGTCCGAGGTTGGAATTGAACCTGGGTTCCTGGTGCTGTGAGGCAGCAGTGCTAACCACTGAGCCACCTGTGCTACTTCAAAATATCCTCATAACTGAAATTTCCTTTCCTAGGACTTTTCTTGTAAATTGTTTCTGCACTCTCTCTAACACATTTGTTTTGTCAATGCAATTGAAAATTTTTATTTCCATTTCTAGGGCTGTAGTCCAGATATCGACATGGTTGTGGATGCTGTTCTTTTTCTGTGGCAGAAGTGCAAGACAGTTCTACAGAAAGGCAACTTTGGGGTTACTGGTTCCACAAAATTTTTAAAGAAGCTTGATAACCTTGGAAAGGTACGAGCAATTATTAACCTCCAGATTTAATATATGAGGCATGACAAATGCAAAACGCTGTGCTTGTAGGAAATCTGTAATAAAAATAGAAATGCTGGAAGTACTCAGTAGTTGAGGTGAGAATGTTAGATAGAGAAACAATTTACATTTCCTCAGAAATGCAATCTCTTTGAGATTAACTATTTATCTCTAAGTACAGAGGTGTGATAATGTGGAAATGGCAGGGTGTGGTGACTGGTGGTAGGATTTGTGAATTGGAGTGGATGAGATGAGTGTTAGGTCATGGTGGTGGATAGGGTGTGGGAGGCAGAGATGATCTAATGACGTAAGGAATAATGGTGCAATGTGTATGTTGATTGTGCAAGTCAAGAACTAAAGGCATGAAAGAAGGATTTGACCCAAATTGCGGCAAAATATCAAAGAAGGAGGGAGGCATGAGAAGTTTGGAAAAGAGGAGAAGACTCACGTAGTGCTGGAGCAAGAGGAGTGTGTATGAATAGTGGAGCTCCATACCTAGCACCTCCTGATAAACGTTTCCATTTCAAGAAAGTATTTGAAACCATATATTTTTCTCTCCATAAATGCTGCCTGATCTGCTGAGTTTCTTCAAGTTGTATTTTTATATTTGTAATCAGTGTTCCCAATAGTTTCTTCTTCTTTGTGGTCATCCAAGGTCCATATGTGAAATGATCCTCTGGAACTAGCACGCTGTTCATTCTGATCTTTGGAGCAGCCATGCAAATTATATTACCTGTGTTCATCTAAATTGTTTATTGTTGATGTCAGTAAGAAATGCAATAATAACTATGCAAATACCTCCAAATGTATCACATCATTTAACAGCACTGTCTGGATGGAAAATACCTTTGCATTTAAGTTTGACTCAGTACATCAATGTGCTTAGCTTTGAGGGGAAAAGTTGCATTGGTTTATTTATCTGCATGTCATGTAATTCTGAGTACATTCAGAAAGAGCGGGCTGAATTAGAGAGGTGAGTTCAGAGATGGGGGTGAAATGGGGTTGGTGAGTGATTGTGAGGAAAGTTTGGGAAGAGATCCAATTACTTTTCCAACTCCAGGAAAGCTTGCAGGTAATGAACAGTTTAGTTTGTGCCTCCACTCTGAGATCAAGACAAAGGAAACTCTGTGACAGGGTCGAAGACAGGATAGATTGGATGAAAGAAAAGATAGTCTTCCAGAGCTCAAGGGAATGGAGGTAATGCAAGAAAAGGGAATGGAGGTAATGCTGTGGGCGGCACGGTGGCACAGTGGTTAGCACTGCTGCTTCACAGCGCCAGAGACCCGGGTTCAGTTCCCGCCTCAGGCGACTGACTGTGTGGAGTTTGCACGTTCTCCCCGTGTCTGCGTGGGTTTCCTCCGGGTGCTCCGGTTTCCTCCCACAGTCCAAAGATGTGCAGGTCAGGTGGATTGGCCATGCTAAATTGCCCCTAGTGTTAGGTAAGGGGTACATGTAGGGGTATGGGTGGGTTGCGCTTCGGCGGGTCGGTGTGGACTTGTTGGGCCGAAGGGCCTGTTTCCACACTGTAAGTAATCTAATCTAATCTAATCTAATCTAAAGTATGTGATGAAAACAGATTTGCTATCTGTGAAAGTGGAAGTCAGATAAACATGCAAAGATCAAAAAACAAAATAGGGTTCAGAATTTACAGTCTGAAATTGTTGAATCCATGCTTGGCAATATGATAGACAATAATGCACCTAATTAAAGATGAGATGCTGTTTCTCAAGTTGGTGTTGAACTTCACTACAACAGTATAGCATTCTGAGTGAAAGTGAGGTGGAGAATTAAAATGACAGGACACAGGAAGGTCAGGGTCATGCTTGTGGGCTGAATGGAGATGTTTCACCCAGTTTGCATTTGGTCTCCCCAGGAGATGGAAGGTCATCAATCTTTGTCTGTTACTGTTTCTGCAGATGTTGTCTGGCCTGCTGGATATTTTCAGCATTTTCTGTTTTTATTTCAGACTTCGAGCATCTTCAATATTCTGCTTTTCAGTTTGTGAATGTGCATGTTCTCTCCAGCTCTTTCTATTCATTATTTTACTGAGGATATCTGTAACAATATTTTTCAACCTTTTGGATAGGAATAATTTCCTTTCTTTGGTTTTCTGCACTTGTTCACATGGTTAACGTCAATGCGTTTACTTGGTTTCTTTCAGTGGTTGCATATCCTGTCCATACTTCAGGAAGTGACTATTTGGTGCAACTTAGGAGACATTGACCCTGTGCTGATGGTCGATATTACACTGTACTCAGCAGGGTTGCTTGAAATCCTGGCTGACTCCAGTGTGAAATCCAAGAGAAAGCCAGGTACGATCTTTAATTGAAAGAACTGAGGACGCTATGATTCATAAACAATAATAGAAATTGCTGGAAAAGCTCAGTAGGTCTGGCAGCATCTGTGGAGAGAAATCAGAGTTAACGTTTTGGATCAAGTGGCTCAAGGGAGGATCCTGAGTATTCTGAGGAAGAGTCACGTGACCTGAAGCATTAGTTCCGATTTCTCTCCACAATTGCTGCCAGACCTGCTGAGCTTCTCCAGAAATTTCTATTTTTGTTCATCATCTCTAATCATTGGTCTCAAATAGATGATGAAAAATTAGCTATTTTATTGTTGACAATGTGTGTTTATATATAGTCGCAAATTTTATGGCCATACATATTATAACTGTAAAAACAAAAGAGGAAGAATAAATACTTACATTTATGTCGAGCCTTTCACAATCAGGAGGTCACAAAACATTTTATAGCCAATCATTTTGAAGCATAATTTATATTATAGAAGCAGCCATAGTCGCTTTGTATATAGCTATGTCCCACAGAGAACAAAATAATAACCGTGGGGCGGCACGGTGGCTCAGTGGTTAGCAGTGTTGTCTCACAGTGCCAGGGATCCAGGTTCACTCCCCACCTTGGACAACTGTCTGTGTGGAGTTTGCACATTCTCCCCGTGTCTGCGTGGATTTCCTCCCACAATCCAAAGTTTTGTAGGTTAGGTGAATTGGCCATGCTAAGTTGCCAATAGTGTTGAGGGATGTATAGGTTAGGTGTATTAGTCAGGAATAAATGTAGTGTAGTCGGGGAATGGGTCTGGGTGGGTTACTCTTCGGAGGGTCGGTGTGGACTTGATGGGCCAAAAGGCCTGTTTCCACACTGTAGGGATTCTATGAACCAGATAATTTACTTTAATGCTGCTAGCAATGGAAGAAATATTGACCAGGATACTTGGGAGAACTCTTCTGCACTTTTTAATTGAAAGTACATAGTTTATGGTTTTTTTTGGTATAATGGGCTGGATTTTGTGGTCAGCAGGACAGAAATATAATTTCCATTCACTTTTCTGACAGCTATACAAAGATACATAACCAAACAGCATTAATCCACACTGAGACACACAGGCTGCTAGTTCCCAATGTGGGCTGGGTGGAAAGCCTGCCTGGATTACTTCGTTCAAAGTTCATACTCCTCTCATTCTCTATGCCGGATCTATGTCAACTGATGTCAACCTATTACCCTGCACCCAGCCCTATGATGCTTCATTATGTTTTGCAAACCAATGCTGCTGCATTCACTCCCATGGTTCCTTATGCACCTGCACCCAATCAATGGCCTATAAACCCTGTGCCACTGTATTGCCATTGATAATGGCTCCAGTGCCTCATCATCTCCCCCTATAATCACAATGCCCTTTTACAGCTCTGTTCAACTCCATGTCAGCTTATAGCCCTTACCCACTACCTCTAGCACTTTGCTTTCCATGCCAACTCATGTAATATCCAGAATGGACGTTACTGAGGAATCACATGACATAACAATATTGTTATCAGTCTATTGTTAATGTCACTATTGAAAAAACACACTCTCATTGAAACAAAGCAAACATCTGATGAACTTATATTGCTTCACAAATCCCTATGAAAATAAGCATTTCACTTAAGTGACTTATGTGAATAAACATTTCACTTTTGTGGTTAATACCTTATTTAAATAAATATCTGAGTGAAGTACTTTATACTTAATATAAATAATATTTCCATTCTGCATGTAGGTGGAGCTGTCCAGCAATAGGCAAGTTATTGTGAAAAGAATATCTTGGGAACTCAGTCATGTGGCACAAATGCTATGATGGTTTTATAGAACCAGGCACTCTGAAATACCTCACACTTTTTAAACTCCACTTTTTTGTATTGAACAGTTTATTGACAACTCTGCAAGTTTCAATAAGTTGATACACTTTTTTATGCCTTTCAACCATGACACCAAGGATGAAAAACTCTTTGAACAAGTTTTTCTCTTTCCTCTTAATGTCTTCTTTGGCTCAATATCTGTTTTTGTTGTGCATCTTTAAATTGTCTTTTGGCATGCTTCTACTTCAAAGACACTGTATCAATGCCAGTGAAGATTTGCTTCTTCCACCTGACCATCATTTCAATGGTTCTGGTGACTCATTATATTGAGTATTCAAACATAGGATTGGTAATAAGTTTTTAAAAAGTAGTGATTAGAGTTATGCATAATACATCAATAGATATCATAGGTGGCATCTTGTGGAGGTGACAGGCTCATAGAATCATGGAATCATAACACTACAGAAAAGGCTCTTTGACACATCAAATCTCTACTGCCAAAGCTACACTCATCCCACCTTCTAGCACCAGGTCACTAACCTTGAATATTAGGACATTTCAAATGCTCATCCAAGCATATAGAGTCATAGAGATGTACAGCATGGAAACACCCTTCGGTCCAACCCGTTCATGCCGACCAAATATCCCAACCCAAACTCGACCCACCTGCCAGAACCCGGCCCATATCCCTCCAAACCCTTTCTATTCATATCCCCGTCCAGATGCCTTTTAAATGTTGCAATTGTATCACTTCCTCTGGCAGCTCATTCCATACATGTACCACCCTCTGCATGCAAAAGTTGCCCCTTGGGTCTCTTTTCTATCTTTCCCCTCTCACCCTGAACCTATGCCCTCTAGTTCTGGACTCCCCCACCCCAGGGAAAATACTTTGTCTGTTTATCCTATGCATGCCCCTCATAATTTTATAAACCTCTATAAGGTCACCCCTCAGCCTCTGACGCACCAGGGAAAACAACCCAAGCTTATTCAACCTCTCCCTATAGCTCAAATCCCCCAACCCTGGTTAGATTAGATTAGATTCCCTACATTATGGAAACAGGTCCTTCAGCCCAACAAGTCCACACCGACCCTCCGAAGAGCAACCCACCCAGACTCAGTCCCATACGTTTACCCCTGACTAAGACACCTAACACTATGGGTAATTTAGCATGGTTAATTCACCTGACCAGCACATCTTTGGACTGTGGGAGGAAACCGGGGCACCCGGAGGAAACCCACGCAGACACGGGGAGACAGTTGCCTGAGGCAGGAATCGAACCCAGGCACCTGGCACTTTGAGGAAGCAGTGCTAACCACTGAGCCACTGTGCTGCCCCTAAATCCTTTCTGAACCCTTTCAAATTTCACCTTAAAGGTTGTGAGGTTACCTGGCTCAGCTACCCTCCCAGGTAGTGCATTTCACCATCCTCTGAGTGAAAAATCATTTCTTCAAATCCCCCCTTGATCTCCTACTTTTCTCCTCTGTATCCTCTCCAGTGTAATCCTATCCTTCCTATAGTACAGGGACCAGAAGTGCGCAGACAACTCCCACTGTGGCCTGTCGAGGTGCTCTCTCATTTAAAAGAGATGACTGGTGGTAGTTTAACCAGAGGGTCATCATGCCTCAGGCAAGGGATGAGGTTGAGAAGGTGATACCTTTGTAATGACTTCAGCCAGTAAGGCAGGCTCTTTAGCCAGTGGTGAGACCCTGGTGTCACCTCTTTTTTCAAGAGGGCCCACTGCATCTCATGCTACTCAGGCACTTCACAAGCCAACAGCAGGGCATTGCCCTGCAATCAGAGATCAAAGGCACTGAAACCCTAACCATTGGCAGCTACCAGCTTTTACCATCTCTTTGACTAATTTTATTCTTGTCACATGAACCGAGATACAGTGAAAAGTATTGTTTTGTGTGCTGAACAAGCAGATTGTACATTCAAAGTCCGTCAGGGTAGCAGATCCGAGTGCAAAATACAGTGTTACAGCTGCTGAGGGAGAGATCAGAATTAACATTTGAGAGTCATAGTCATGCAGCACAGAAACAGACCCTTCGGTCCAACCAGTCCATACTGAACATAATCCTAAACTAACCCGTTCAAAAGTGTGATAACAGCGAATCTTGAATCTGTTCATATGTGTATTCAAACTTCTTTATCTTCTGCCTGACAGAAGAGGTTGGAAGAAAGTATAACTGGGGTGGGAGGGTTCTTTAATAATGTTGGTTGCTTTCCCGAGGCAATGGGAAGTATAGATGGAGTCAACAGATGGAAGCCTGGTTTGCATGATGGACTGGACTGTGTTCACAACTCTCTGTGGATTCTTGTGGACTTAGGAAGAGTAGTTGCCATACAATGCTCTGATGTATCCAGATAAGATGCTTTCTGTGGTATACATAAAAAATTGATAAGAGTCCGTGTGGACATGCCAAAGTTCCTTAACTTTCTGAAGAACTAGAGATGTGCTTTCTTGACCATCGCATCGACATGGGTGGACCAGGACAGGTTATTGATGACCATCATTCCGAGGAACCTGTGCCCAGGAGCACAACTGGGGACATGGTGGCTGCTGCTGGTATGACACCCACCTTGAGGAGGAATGATTGGAAAGGGAATGGATGTATGGAATGAGAGAGGTAGGGATCAGGAGGTCAACAGTAATGGCAGTGGGATGAGATTCACTGCCCTTCCCTCTTCCAATGCCAGATGCCATGGGCAGGATGGGGTCTTTAAGTGGCTCATCATCCATCTAAGAGCTTTAGTTGATGCTGGGCTAAAAGGTGTTCTACTTCCTTCCATGGCCTTAAGGTGAAGTTTGGAGGGTGGCAGGTCCCCTCCTCCCAACCTTCCGCCTGATTAAATGACCCCCACTGTCATCAGACTTGCCATGCTGAAGAGTACTAGATTCCTCCCTGTATATACATTTCCTGGATTTTTCTTTCTAAAATGTAAGTGAATAGGCTTCGGACATGGTTCCCCCCAAATTAATCCTTGTCTTGAGTTTGCTCCTATGCTTTTTAGAAATTGCATATTTTTCAAACAGCAAATGTTTAAAGTTGTAATATCCAATTTTAATTCATTTTAAAGTTCAAATTTAAAAGTTCTCATATTGTGCAGAACTTTTCATTGAATTTGATTTTTTTTGCATTCTAAGTTTGGTATTAACCTATATATGCAAAATATCAGATATTACTTCCAGCAAATATCTCTTCAGCTATTACTTACAATGTAATAACCAATTTCAATACTTGCATTTGTAGGTGATATTGCTGCACGTGAGACTCAAAGTGACACAGCAACATCTTCACAAACTCCAGCAATATCAATGCAAACAGAACATTGTACTCCAATTAATGTGTTAGCGGTGAGTTTTTTTATAAAGTTGTCAACAGAATAACATGAAAGAAATAAGAATGATAAAATGCCTCTCACCAATTCAGACTGATTCCATTTCAGTGTAATGTTCGTCCTCTGTCCTTTCAATTGTTCTTAATCAGGAACAGAGCTTTTGCTTCTTAAAGGATTTCCCATTCATTGGGAGTACTCCGGTTTCCTCCCACAATCCAAAGATGTGCAAACCAGGTGAATTGGCCATGCTAAATTGCCCATAGTGTTTGGTGCATTAGTCAGGGATAAATATAGAGTAGGGGAATGGGTCTGGGTATGTTGCTCTTCGGAGGGTCGGTGTGGACTTGTTGGGCCAAAGGGTCTGTTTCCATACTGTAGGAAATCTAATCTAATCTATATCACCTATAATATATGGTAACATTATATCTGCTCTGGCTTTCAAGGTGACTGTACGTCTAAACTTCAGGCAGCAATTGTCGACCTGAGAAATCATCTTGCGTTTTGCTGGATACAGTCACACGTCATCGAACAATGAGGCTCTTTGCACAAAGAGAGACAGCCTCATTGTGTTTCATGCTGTAACAAGACAAATTAACAGGTGTTTTCAACACAGAATTTGCTGAGATTCAATATTCCACATGGCATGTGGTACTTTGAATATATGGACATTGATTTGTGTTGTAGGTCATGTGCACTGTTATTATCCTGACTGGGAAGAATTTTACTCTCTCAATAGCCTGCTGCAACCCTTCTCGTTCTAAAATATTTAATATCAATTAATGATCTGATGGCTGCGAGTGAAGATGTTGCTTCATCTTCACCGTCTTCTTCCACTTTCTTTATTGTTCAGGCAGGTTCCGTTTCTTATGTATGCGAAATGCAAAAGGAAGAAGAGTTGGGTTGAGTTGAGGGAAGAGGAGAAAGGAAGAAGTTCATGCAGAGACCCATAGGCCTCTCAGTCAGAAGAGATTGAATGATGAGGGAGGAGTGGCATCTGTGAAGAAATGGGCATGTAGATGCCTCCTTATCAATCACTTAAGCACTGCCAGTGGAATGCACAACACAGTGGTTTTAAATTAGTTATTAATTTGAGTAATTGAATACAAATCTTAAGTAATCAATTTAGGCGGAAAATAGAAGTGACATAGTGTGCTGAAAGTGCAGCATGTGGGGGTTTGTGAAGAGCATTTTGGTCCTGGTTAATGTATACATGGTGAGTGCTCCCATTTAAGGAACTTGGGTACTGATTAATAAGCAGAAGTGAAAGCATAATAATAATTCTGAACTGTGCACACATTGACCTAGAGTCATCCAGGTCAGAGGGTTAAGTATGTGATTAAAAGACATGAATACTGGGGAAAGAGGGAGTTGTGTTTTAAAAATGTGTTCCTGTTCAACCAGGCTCGCATTAGGGTTCTTGTTAATTGAATAACTAGGGCTATGAATCAGGCTTTAAACTAAAAGGTTGTTGGGAAAAGATCAAAAGAGCGACAACTTAGGAATCTGAAGATGGAAGTAATTAATACCAATAGCAAAGAGCAAGTAATTGTCAATTTCAGCAATTTGGGTAGAGTTTAATAGTGCATCAATGAATAATGTCAAAAGAAAGATTTGTGGCAAAGAAATAAAACTTCTCCAAACATTTTGTAAAAAGTGGCAGAATGGTAAAAATGGGGTCGTAGCAGACTTTAATAATAAAAGATGTCTTGACTACAGTAGTGAGAAATGATGTTGGCTCAGACGACCAGTGGTAAGAATCAGCATGGTAGAGAATAAAGCTAAATGTTATGTGTGGGACTAATTAACAGGCCATCTCCAGCTGTACTGAAACACGGAGTATTAATGCGATATAAAGTGAGCATGTAGCAAGGGATAATGCAATAATTGGGGGAATCTTTAATCTTCATAAAGATTGGACACATCAAATTAGCAAAGTAGTGTGGAGGACAGGTTTATGGAATGCACTCACAATACTTTCCAGGCCAATATATCATGAAATCAGCCAGGAAAGAGGTTCTTTTTTCAGTCTTGCATTGTGTGATTAGGTCAGGCAAAGTAGTTGCACAGTGAAAAGTCCAATGGAATGGAATATTTAGATTATGATATAATTTCACATGGAGTTTGTAAGTAACATGGGGCAGTCCAAAAGATGATTGATACACTTAAATTCCAATATTAATAGTGGGTAATTAAAGCTAATTTTAATATTAGTTGAGAAATGCACAAATGAAACTTTTGTAACTGAAAGCCAACAAATCCACTAGATCTAATGGCTTACATCATAGGCTTCTGCAAGAGGTAGCATAAGAAGTAGTGGATGTATTGGCTATCGGAGGAGGTAGTGTGTAATGAAAATGTCACTGGACTAGCAATCCAGAACTTCAGCCAATGCTCTGGGGACATGAGTTCATATCCCACTATTGCAGGTGGAAGAAATTGAATTCAATAAAAATTGGAATAAAGAACTGGTCTGATGGTGACAAAAAAAAACTCACCTGGTTCATGAATGCCTTTTAGGGAAAGAAGTCTGCTGCCCGTACTTGGTCTGACCTACATGTGACTTCATATCCACTGCAACTAGGGATGGGCAATAAATACTGGCCTCGCCAGCAATGTCCACGTCCTGTGAATGAAGGAGTAAAAAAGGGGTAAAAAAGAAGTTCTTCAAAAATCCTAAGCAGATTGGAAGTTATGAAATCTAGCACTGATGTTCCAAGGAATAGATGCTGCTGTTGGTAGGAAAGATCATTTGAATAAGAATAATTTAATCCCTACAGTGTGGAAACAGCCCTTTAGCCCAACAAGTCAGCACTGACTCTCTGAAGAGTAACTTACCCAGACCCATTCCCCTACATTTTACCCCTGACTAATGCACCCAACCTACACATTCCTGAGTACTGTGGACCATTAGCATGGCTAATTCACTTCACCTGCGCATCTTTGGATTGTGGGAAGAAACCAGAGCACCCGGAGGAGACTCACGCAGACACAGGGAGAAAGTGCAAACTCCACACAGACAGTCACCCGAGGCTAGAATTGAACCCGGGGTCCTGGCGCCGTGAGGCAACAGTGCCACCCCCCAATAAGATTCACCTTGATAATTCATATGGTCACAACACATCTTCCTTCACTGCATCCTTTTTCAACAAGTGATCCTCCTGGAATTGACTTCTGCTGTTTCTTCCCACTACCTCTAGAGTGTCTACTAAACACTGGATGTCTCTTCTCACTTTCACTTCTTCCTCCTCGGCTTCTATTTCATTATTAAAAAGCCTTGGTGCGTACCATCTTGCATGTTCAGTCATTCTTATGACAATAAAGATTCAGCATACAAAGGACTTCCATGATTTCCTGTCTCCCCAAACCATTTGGACAAGAGATATGGGCTGTGCATAAGTAACATCCATGATATTGATCCCCATGCTGAGATGTGCAGTCATTGGACAGAGTGGGGAGCGTTGGTTGCATACAACAATCATCTAAAAGAATAGGGAGCATGAATTTACTAGATTGCATTGTAATCTGTATATTACTTTGCTTTTTGCGATGCCTGTGCCCATTTCAAATAGTATCCTATTTCTCCCCATAGTTTGTCTGATTTACTGGACTTTCCAAATAATGATGTAGAGGTGCCGATGTTGGGCCGGGGTGGTCAAAGTCAGAAGTCACATGACACATGAAATCTCAAGCTTTCAGAGTGCTGTTCCTTCATCACTTCACCTGACAAAGGAACAGCGCTCCGAAAGTTGCCATTTCAAATAAATCTTTTGGACTATAGCCTGATATTGTGTGACTGCTGACTTTCTCAAATAAGACAGGTTTTCTGATCATTTTTGTTTCATTTTTTAACATAAAAGTTCAGAAGAACTTGCAGCTGATTTCAACTAAATTTTCTTTGTTTTATAAATTCTGGAAGTACAACATCTAAAAATCAGAATTTATGAATGTTTCTTCTTTATATGAAACTATAAGACTTTAATTGATACATACTATATTGTTACTTTTTCAGAAGCACCCAGCTGAACAACTTGAGATTGCATGTAAAATGCTTGAAAAAGCATTGGATAGTATTTGCATGGCTCGCTCAGCAACTGTTTCAACAGAAAAATCCGTCTTGATTGATAAAAGCTGCATAAAGGTAAACAAAACTACCAGATAATCTGAATGATGAGGGCTTTTTGCTGATGTACAAGATGGGATCAGTATAATAATGAGAGGATCTCAGATAGGAAGAGGAATGTGTGGAATCTCTTTGGGTGGAGCTAAGAAACTGCATGGAGCAGCAGACATGGAGTTATTTATAGGCCACCAAATTGTAGTCGTAGTGTGGGCATGGCATTAGTCAGGAGACAAGAAAGAGAAGTTTGTAACATGCACAAGACAGTAATCATGATTAGATTAGATTAGATTACTTACAGTGTGGAAACAGGCCTTTCGGCCCAACAAGTCCACACCGCCCCGCCGAAGCGCAACCCACCCATACCCCTACATTTACCCCTTACCTAACACTACGGGCAATTGAGCATGGTCAATTCACCTGACCTGCACATCTTTGGACTGTGGGAGGAAACCGGAGCACCCAGAGGAAACCCACGCAGACATTGGGAGAACGTGCAAACTCCACACAGTCAGTTGCCTGAGGCGGGAATTGAACCCGGTTCTCTGGCACTGTGAGGCAACAGTGCTAACCACTGTGCCACCGTGCTGCCCAAAAATGGCTGAGATGTGCAGTCATTGGACAGAGTGGGGAGCGTTGGTTGCATACAACAATCATCTAAAAGAATAGGGAGCATGAATTTACTAGATTGCATTGTAATCTGTATATTACTTTGCTTTTTGCGATGCCTGTGCCCATTTCAAATAGTATCCTATTTCTCCCCATAGTTTGTCTGATTTACTGGACTTTCCAAATAATGATGTAGAGGTGCCGATGTTGGGCCATCATGGATGACATCAATCTTAGTATAGACTGGGTAAACCAATTGAGCACTAAAGCTGTGGAGGACAAGTTTCTGGAGTGTCTTAAGGATAGTTTTCTAGAGCAGCATGTTGAAGAGTTGACTAGAGGATGGGCTATTTTAGATCATAAATAATGAAAAAGGCTGTTACTAATAATCTTATTGTAAAATATCCTTCTCAGAATGAGTGGTGAGTCTTTGGAATTCTCTATCTCAGAGGGCTATGGTAGCTCAGTCTTTGATTATCCTTAAAGTAGAGATTGAATTAATTTTTATTTGTCAATGGCATGAAAGGTTGTGGGAATATTGTAGGTAAAAGGCATTGAGGTGTTTGATTGGCTGTGAGCATATAATATTGGAGAGCAGGCTTACAGACTGAAAGGCTATATTTCTATGTTCCTATGTCAGCTAAGAAAATGGTGTCTGTTCAATAAGATTACTGGATATTGTAGTGATTGGAATGAGGTCAGCTCAGTGGATCTGACAGAATATGAATTCCCTGATTGGGGCTGTTAACCTGGTCTAATCAGGGAGTTCTGGCTGACAGATATAAAAAGGAGTGTCAGGGTTTCTGGTCACACTAGGAGCTGGCTCTGTGCCAGCTGGACAGTGTTAAGTATGAGGCACATGTAAATAAAGAGTGACTGGAGATCCAAGATGCCGACGATCTAGAAAGATCCCGTTGCGGAACACCGTATCGCATCGCAAGTGGGATGAAGTCCTAGCCTGCCCTACCCCGACCACTGCGATATCCTGGGACCCTGGAAAGGTTGTGGAATCCCAGGAAACCGTTAGAAAGCAACTTACCTCAGTTTTCGCCTTCCAGGGATGCCGAAGAAGAGAGGAGGTACGTCATAGGTCAGGCGTGCGGTTCAAGCTGCAAGATTCTCGGTCTCTATTTCTTACCAGGCCCTGGTGAAGGAGCTCGCGAGATGTTGGTCAAGCTGATAGAGGAGAAGCTGGCCCCAATCTCTATCATGCTGCAGAAGCATGAACAGCAGCTGGGAGACCTGGAGAAAAGGATGGATGAGGTAGAACACAGAGTCGCAGTGATGGAAGCTGATACCGATTCCTCCAAGGATAGGCTCCAGGCCCTGGAGACGCAGGTCCATAATTTGCTTGACCAGGTTGATGACGTTGAGAACAGGGGCAGGAGAAACAATATTCAGATCATTGGTCTGCCAGAGAGTAAGGAAGGTAAGAGCGGCCAGTGGAATTTATTGGGGACTGGTTGCCGATATTCTTTAACTTGGAGGCTGGAATGCGAGGCTTAACAATTGAGAGGGTTCACTGGGTCATGGCACGGAGGTCAGGTCTGGACCAACGTCCTCGTCCTCTCTTGGTGCGGTTTCATCACTATGGAGATAATGAGAGAATTGCAGAAGCTTCCAGAATCCAGGGGTCTGAAGTCCTGAGTTAATGAGGGCTCTAAGATCTTCCAGGGCTTCTCAGCCACGGTGATCCGGAAAAGGAAATCCTATGACTACATCAAGAGAAGACTGACGGAGCTCAGGATCCAGTACTCTGAGGTATCTGGCAATGTTTCGGGTCACCTTACATGGATCTGTACATCTCTTTGACACATTGGAGAAGGCAAGAGACTTTGTGGACAAATTAACTTAATCTGAACAATTTAGTATGGAAAAATAATAGTGTTGTTTGGTATGTCTCTGTTTTTCTTTTTTTAAAAAAAGAGTAAATCTGGTTGGGGCTTTCTTTTCCTTTTTTATTGGTAATAATCTGGTATAAACTATGTTCAGGGGTGGTTGGGATGTGTACTTTCAATTTCTAAGGAAGTTATACCAAAGGATGGGTGGGGTACTTACCCTTTTTTTTGTTTTGCAAAATTTCTTTGTTTACATTGTTATTTCATGGCGTATTTTCTTTCTTTGCTGCTTGTTTTTGTGGTGTTAGGAGGAGGGAAAATGGTTGGGATGGCTAGATGCCTACTTAAGAGCAGTTTATGCCCAGTTCAGGTATTTAAATGCCTAGGCTGCAGTATTGGCAGCGGGATGGGAAGTTGGGTTCTGGGATATGTAGATGCCCCTTTTGGGCAGGGGATAAGTTCCCCTATTCAGCGCCATTTGTGCTTTATATGTTGGTTTTTCCTTTTGGTTTTTGTTGTATATAAGCTTTGATAGCTTTGTAGGTTTGTTAACTGTAGTGGTTTTAGTTTATGTAGTTTTTATGTTCGATGGATCTTGAGACACTAAGGCTCGGCAATTTGTAATTCGAGTCTGGACTCTAAAGTGTTCCTGCAGAAGGTTATGGCTAATAATTTGATTAAATGGTGTACCTGGAATATCAAGGGGAGTCACTCACCAATTAAGAAGAAAGTGGATATTGCTTTATTATAGGAAACACACTTGGGTGATAGGGACCATTTGAAAGTATAGCAGAATGTATTTGATTGGGTTTACTTTTCACCTTTTAATACCAAAAGTAGGCGAGTGGCTATATTGGTTAGGAGGAATCTCCCATGTAAGCTACTGGAGTGTGCTAAAGATACCCACAGGAGGTTTGTAATCCTCAAAGCCCTGATAAACGGGGAAGAATATGGTGCTTTAAATGTCTATTGCCCTCTGGCCCATCCCCTCAAATTTCTGGTAGATGCATTGTCTAAATTTACCAGTCTCAAGTCTCGGCATATCATTACAGGGGAGATTTTAATTGTCTTATGGATCCCATGGTAGACAGGTTGCCAAAAGGCACCCCCGAGACCCTTTGTACAAACTAAACAATTAGTGGATCTGTGTATGGAGTTAGGATTGGTGGACGTCTGAAGGTGGCTCCATCCTACAGGCAGGGATTTTATGGTTGTTTTCCAATCCACACAGATGTCACACCAGGATTGATTTTTTTTCTGACTCCTGTGGCATTCCTGGACTTGGTGGTGTTTTGTACGATTGGTAACATTATAATCTCTGGTCATGCTGTTGGTTAAGATTAAGGACACCATAGTGGGCCCGAGGCACTGGCGAATGGATCCCTTTATCCTCAAGGATAATAAGTTTGTGGAGTACTTCTCTAAAGAATTTAGGGTGTTCCTGGACTTTAACTCAGGCTCGGTTAGTAGCCTGTTCATCATTCGGAAAACTGCCAAGGCTTATGCCAGGGGATTAGTTATCTCCTTCTCTGCCAGTAGGAAGTGGCAGAAGGACAAGCAGCAATGTACAGTTGAAGGCAGCCGAGATGGCTTACTTTGACAGGCCCTTGTTGGCCAAGCTACAGAGGATTACAGTGCTGCGGTCTGCATTGAATTCCGTGCTCATACAAACAGCAAAGAAGGAGATAACTTTCTCAAAACAAAGGTGATATGAGCATGATGACAAGCCAGGTAAATATCTAGCATATCTCGCCAGGCAAAGCAGTGCCCCTTAAGCCATTATGTTGATCAGGGAAGGATCTGGGGACCTAACAAGTGATTCCGAATAGATTAATGTGGCATTCAGAGATTTTACTCTGATTTATACCAACCTGAGGGTTGTGAGGAGTGGCGGGCCAAGATGGAGTCCTTTTCTCAAGAATCTGGAGCTCCCGGGTGTGACCCCCCAACAAGAGTCTTTTCTCAATGCCCCCTTATCAGAGCAAGAGGTGCAGGAGGCTGTGAAGCAGCTTCAGAGTGGAAAGGCGACCTGTCCTGATGGACTTCCGAGCGAATTCTATCAGGAATTTATAAACATATTGTAAGGCCTGATGATCAGCATGTTCAATGACCATACAGTCATGATAGTCTCCCGCAATCTCTAAGAGAAGACAATATTTTGCTTATTCCTAAAAAAGGAAGGTTCTGGAGGACTGTGCTTCTTACAGGCCCATTTCACTCTTAAATGTGGACTTTAAAATCCTCTCTACAACTCTTGAGTTAAGGCTGGAGACTGTGTTAGCTTCTATTGTTAAAGAGGACTAGACAGGCTTCGTAAAGGGCCACAGATCCTCCAATAATGTTAGGAGGCTGCTTAATATAATTCAAGCTTGTCAACAACAGTCAATGCGGGGATTGGTGATTTCTCTAGATGCAGAGAAGGCATTTAACCGATTTGAGTGGCCGTATCTTTTTTCTATTATGGAGCAGTTTGGCTCGGGCAAAGCCTTTATCAAATTAGATTCCCTACAGTATGAAAACAGGCCCTTCGGCCCAACAAGTCCACACCGACCCGCAACCCACCATACCCCTACATTGACCCCTTCACCTAACACTACGGGCAATTTAGCATGGCCAATTCACCTGACCTGCACATCTTTGGACTGTGGGAGGAAACCGGAGCACCTGGAGAAAACCCACGCAGACACGGGGAGAATGTGCAAATTCCACACAGAGAGTCGCCTGAGGCGGGTATTGAACCTGGGTCTCTGGCGCTGTGAGGCAGCAGTGCTAACCACTGTGCCACCCCTATTGAACAGTTGGTGGATGCAATTCGTAGGGATTCAAATATATTGGCTTCAGAAGTGGGGTCAAAATTACCTAAGATTTCATTGTGCGCTGATGATGTCCTCATTTTTTGTCAAATCCAGCACTTTCGGTGCCTTGCTTGATACAGTGCATCAGCTTGTTTGGCACATTTTCGGGCTACAAGATTAATTTTGCAAAATCAGCGGCTATGCCTATGGGTGGTCTTATGAAGGTGCTAGGTCTTGAGGAGAATTTTGATTCCCATTTAAGTGGACACAGAAAGATTTTATGTATTTGGGCATATTCATTACTCCAGTTCTTATCAGTTGTTTGAAGCTAATTTTGTTCAATTATTCGACAAAATCAAACAAGACCTTCAAAGATGGAAGGTGTTTCCGGTCTCATGGTTAGGTCGCATAGCGTTTATTGAGTTGAATATTCTCCTCCATTTATTTTTTTAGATTGGATTAGATTTCCTACAGTATGGAAACAGGACCTTCGGCCCAACAAGTCCACACTGACCCTCCGAAGAGCAACCCACCCAGACTCATTCCCCTACATTTACCCCTGACTATTCTACCTATGGCCAATTGTTTTACCCTATACAAATGCTCCCCCTGACTTTCGATAAGCTCTTTTATTTGGCATCATAAGCGGCCCCTTATTAAATTAGCTAAACTGCAATTACCTCTCAGACTTTGGGAGAGTGGATCTCCCAGACATTTAAAAACTATCAACTAAGCTCGCTTTTATCTGATGTGAGTGGGCTTGTGGATACCCTCTTTCAATATGGTTAGATAGCTAAACCTCTCAGTCAAGATGGCCCCTAACTAGCTTGTTGTTTTTGGACAAAATAAGGACAGTTAAGGAATATTGCCATAACTCAATAGTTATCAATATTGTTAAAGCATGGAGGGTTATTCGGCACAATTGGCAAAACATCTTTTTTGAAACCTATGGTGGGTATGCTGGGTTTTCAACCGGGGATTAAAACATTGGGCAGCTAGGGTGTGTCTTGCATGGTTGATTTATTTGAGGAAGACACATTTATGTCTTTTGATTAGTTAGCATGGGATACGAGCTATCTAACTGGGACCTCCTTTGTTTTTTTTCAAGTTAGGGATTTTATTAAAAAAAAGACTACATTTTTGACTGATCCTTACAAATCTGACATAGAGAGGAGTGTGCTCAGTGCTAAGAGTACACTTTCTGTCAGTACTTTATATCATCAATTGGGGTCGCCCCATAGATGAGTTCGTTTGAGTCTGCAGGGTGTCGGAGAGAGAACTAGACATTGGGGTCTCTTCAGAGGCATGGGAAGATATTTGGGAAAATGCAAGAAAGATATCAATTTGCAATAGGCCCCATGTTTTACAGTTGAAGATTCTCCACAGGGTTCACTTGGCTCTAGATCGTTTTTCAAAATTTAAACCAGGGGTATCTTCAAATGTAAAGTTTGTACAGACACTCTTACCCATTGTCTCTGTCTCTGGTCCTGTGATAGGCTTCAAACATACTGGAGCACTGTGGCAGGTGCAATGGAGTGGATTTTGGGTGAAAGAGTGGAGAAGGACCCTATCTCTCCTCCTCTTGGCCTGCCCAGTGTGTTCCCTGTAGATGCACATCAGAAAAAACTTTTCAACATCCTCACTTTCTGTGCAAGAAAGAATATCTTGTTAGGTTGAGTATCTGGAAATCCACTGGGCCTGTCAGGTTGGCGTAAGTTTGTTATCGAGCATATCCCCTTGGATTTTTTTATAAGTATGGTACACCACAAAACTGTGAGAATTTCTATAAGATATGGTAGTCCCTTTTGGAATACCTGGACACAGATTTGTCTGCCACACTAATAAGCGCGTTTATATAGCCGTATCGATTGTGCTTTACGAGTCCAATATCCAGAGAGGGAGAACGGTGAGTGTATGAGTAGGTGAAAATTTAATGCTCTCGATATTTGAGAGTTTTTTGTTTGGCTGAGGTGTATTTTTATTATTATTATTATTATTATTATTGTTTATTAGTTTGTTGTTAGTTATTATTTATTTAATTTAAGTAGTCGGGGTTTTTATTATATATATATTTTATATACATATTTATCCGTTTGTACATGAAGGCGATTTGGGTTTTAAATGTTTTTGGTGTTCTTTCTTTGTATAGTTTTGAATTGTATTTTTTGTATTTGTTGTAGTATTTTTTTTAAAATCTATTTTTCAATAAAAATATATTTCATAAAACAGTAAAGGGTGACTTGGTGAGGGGATATCAGCCTTCATTCAATTATTTCAAATACCATCTTCGATTAACCTTCTCAGAATAATCATGATACCATTAATGCACATGAATTGAGGATAAATTTAAAGAGTTGATTTTAATTCTCCGTGCCTGATGGAAACGGGCAGCTAAAATGGCCTCACCAATTTTTCCATGTTGTTCCTTCTACCTTCCCATGGGTTACAACTTAAACAACTGCACAACTACTGGAAGTCATTGAGGTCCTTCTTGAAAGATATTCATGGAGGTCTGATAACAACAGGGGGTTCGACTGCAATTTTAACCAAATATATTTGCAGCAAAGCTGTTGTAAACTCCTTGTCAGGCCAACCTGATAACAAACAGATTCAGGATCAAAACAGGCAAGAAGGATGAGATAGTCATTTTCTTTTAGTTTGCTCATGGGCCCGGAAGAGTAAAGGTACTTATTACAGTCCACAAGAAAACTTTAGGTCACGTCTTCTCCCTGAGTACTAGCCCATCTAAGTTTCTCAGTCAGGAATCATCACAATGAATCCTCGTGGGAAATGTCTTTTCAATGAAATTCCACTTCTTGGTGGATTAAGTCCGTAAACGTATACAGGGCCCTCTTAGATGAGATCTGTGAGTTAAAATCTCATTGTCCTTATGCTGCCACTGGCCAGCCAGTTTTCCTTCCAACTTGACCTCTGGGATTTGTGGATCCTCATGCTTAATTCACAAAAAGCTAGCATCCAAGTTTAGTGAGTCATAGGAAAGTCAAATTGAGTTTTGAATTTGGTCTGCTGTTGTCATTGATGCTGTTGAATTTTTATCAAATTTTCAAAGTTAAATACTTTGTCAAAGTAGTACACTTTCAAACCGGTCTTTATGTTAGTTACCCTGCTCTGCCTCTCAATTTCAGCATAAAGGTGTTCAGAGACTTGATGAAATGAGTCTCTGATCCTTTGCATCTGGAAATTGTTATTTCCCCAAAAAGATTTTTTAAAAATCAACCCAAAGTAATACTTTGTTTAATTTGTATTGGGTGCTCTATTTATCTTGTTTTTGTTGCAGGTGGAGGTGAACATTTTCCAGTCAAACACCCAATCAGATGAACAGAAAAAAAAAGATATTTCACACGAAGATTCTTATAAAGCAATACCTCTCCAAAGTTTTATCATGGATTTACATTTGGAGCTTATTCAGGTTTATTACAGAGTGGCATTTAAGTTTCTCAAAATAAGTAATGGTTAGTTATTATACTTCTTCCAAATTATAAACCTTTAAATATTTAATAGAACGATGATCCCTGCTGATGATAATTCTAGACAAAATGAGATCAGAGAATGAAACATATATTGATAGATCATACACTTAATTTTTGCAGTTGATTATTAAGGTGGTCAGTGTTACGATGCTGAGGTGAACATTTTCTATTAGTTAAACAAAACACCCAGAAAAGCTTGCCTTGCCTCGTAATCTGCTAAAGTATGAGTGACACAGATCTCCTAAATTCCACAACATAAAGACAATAACATCAATTTATTTCCTAACTCTAAAAGTGAACATAAAATCAAAACTATTCACAAATCTAAGCCTCCCCTGCTCTTAACTGCTTGTTATCTGCCTCCAACTCTATAACCATATGCTGTCCCAATAAGACACTTCTTAAAATTACATCAACTTAATATCAAAACCACACAGTCTCTGTCTTCTTCTGAATCTTCAATCCTCTGGCTACTGATCTTTGCGGGTCATCATCTTTCTGCGAGTATGTTCCACGTGAAAAGATACCTTTGATAGAGAGTGTTTTCTAACTTCTTTGTGAGCATGATCTTAGATAGGTAATTAGCTCTCCAGGAGTTTCTCTCTCTACAACAGTTGCCCTCTGACCAGTTTTCAAAATGTTCACATTCTTATATCCCCAACACCAGATTGTCTCATTGGTTTGATGTTGGCAAAACAACAAGTTCAAAGTTGTTTGGGTTTTAGTATCTTGGCGGCAGAATTTAAACTGGCTAAATTTGAATTGTTGCCAAAACAGCATTCGAAACTCAGGTATCCATTTCATAGCCAAATGTTACATATTTTCAATTTTCCAATACACTTTGGAACTGCCATCTAGTTATATAAACAGGTGCTTGCAAGCTCTCAGTTCATAACGGCATTCTCTCTCTCTCTCTTAATGGGATTACATGCCTTTAACTTCATAACATCAGTCACTGAAACATACTCCCATGAGGCTGCAGATGTTCTTTAACAACAGAACATGAGTTCATTACACAAACTAAAAGTGTAGTGATTGTAACGAGGCCAACCAGCTGGACTTCGTAGAATATAAGTTCCTTGATTGGAGCCATTAATCTGGTACAATCAGGGACCTTTGTCTGACAGAAAAAAAGAGGAGTTTCAAAGATTCTGACAGTTTGGGTGCTGACTCTTGATGAGGCTGTGCTAGGTCAAAGACTTTCCATGCGTACATAAAGGGTGACTTGGTGATAGGATAAGGGCTGCTGTAGAGTTACTTCAGTGGCAATGAGAGTAAAGCATGTTCCTGAAGAAATTTGCTTGCACAGTTGTCTTTGAGTTGAGGTAAGCATTTCTTGGATCATGCATTATTTGGAATGCTTGACTTGTTCGACTCCCCCCGCTATCGAATACTGGGCCAAGTATGTGGAAAGAATGTGTTACAGTCAGTTCTGAAATAATGCGATAGGTCTGTTCTCATGTGTTCTCGCGTTATAAGAAAATCACGCAATAGCCACATCATTTAAGCTGATGGGGCCAGAATCACATTATAGCCAATATAAGTGAGGAACGTTTGTGTTCTATGAATAATGTTCTAAATTCTTCAATCATGTCAAAGCCAATTCGTGTTGAAAAAAACATGCATTAAAGCAGAACCAATTTTTTTTCTGGACGTATTAACACTGGGGCAGATAAAAAGTAACGAGTAATTCTTCTGATAGCCTATGGATGTGCAGCTTTTTCTGTACTGAGGAACCTAATTCTCCCCAAGGCACCAATATGATGATACTGTTCTTTAAACAAGGTTATGTTGTTCTTGGTATAATCCTCAAGTGGTTGTAAAGATATAGGTTATGAAAAGACTGAGTGGGATGGGTTTTAGGGCCAATTTACTTATAGCTAAAAGATACTGCTTCAGGAAGAAGGCTTTCAAGTTAAAAAGAAAACACTTGTACAATGAAAGGGGAGTGGCCAGTTCTTGCAGCTCAGCTTTGCTATGGTTTGATTTGGTTTTGGTAGTCTGGTTATTCACTGAAGATGTAACTAGTAGAATTGCGGAATATTTGGACTTCCAGAAAGTGTTTGACAAAGACCCACATAAGAGATTATAGATTAAAGAGCATGGGATTGGGGAAGTGTATTGAGATGGATAGAAAACTGATTGGCACAGAGGAAACAAAGAGTAGGAATTAATTGGTCCTTTTCAAATTGGCAGGCAGTACAGAAGAACCTTTGATTATCTGAACATCACTTATCCAAAAATTGGTTTATCCAAACAAGATCTGAAGGTCCCTTAAAATCTTTACAGCAAAGAGGTGTTACCGACAATGGTGCGATGATCACGTCTTTTGTTTACAGGGTAAAAGAGGATTACCTGCACTGAAGAAGATATGCAAACATTGCTTCAAAGAGGTGTTAATGACATTGGTGCAACAATCTCAGTCAGTCAATTGTAGCAGTGTTGAAATAATTTTAACACATAAAAATGACTGACATGCTGAAAAATTTAAATGCATGATAAAATCAGTGGTGTCCTCATTCCCTCTATGACTTTGTTCCGAGTATGTACCTGTTATAACTGATCGAGTTTGTTGTATGTACTTACCATGTCTATGACAAGAAAGCTGACAGCAATGACAATTGAACAGAAAAGTGAGATTTTACAATGTCTGGGTCATAGTGAAAAGACATCAAAGATTGCACAAGAGTACATACAACATTGGAAAAGCTACAGTGTCTGACATCAGGAAAGCAAGACTGGCGATTGAGAAATTCATCAAGCAAAGTGACACTTAAAGTGCATTAAAAAGAAAATCCAGCAAAAGATGAACAACTCGACCAAACTATATTTTTGTGGTTTTCACAACAGTGTGAAAAGGGATTCTCATATCTGGCCCGATGATACTAAAAAATGCTGCCAGTTTTCATGAATGACTGCACCCTGGTGAGGCCGATCACAGCATATCATTAGGCTGGTTACAGAGCTTCATACCTCCTCACAGCATTGGGCAACTCAGCATTCTTGGAGAGCAGAAGTCTGTGGATGATAGCACCGTTAAAGGCTACAGATAGAAACTACACTCCGTCATTAATGAAGGAAAGTATGAACCTGAGCAATTGTACAATGCTGATGAAAGTGAATTGTTTTGGTGTGCACTGCCGGACAAAACACTTGCATCCACCACGAAAAAGCACGTGTCAGGATATAAAGTCCAGAAGGATAGCATTACGATTTTCCCTTGTGTCAATGCCACCGGCACTCATAAATTACCGCTTGTCTGCATCGGGCGTTATGCTAACCCATGTTGCTTCAAGCACTGTGACAAGAACCTGTCTCCCATGAAGTGGATGACATAACCACTTTTTTTATCCTGGTTTCAGGAAGAATTTGTACTTGCCATCAGATTACATTTGGCAAGCGCTGGACTGGAACAAAGTGACCTTCTGCTGTTGACAATGTGGGGGTACACACCAAGAAAGACTATCAATTAGAATCGCCAGACGGAGCTATCAAGTGTTTATTTTTACCACCAGACACCACTTCAAGATTACAGTCATTCGATCAGGGAATCATCGCAATAATGAAAAAATATTATCGCCGTAACATGTTGCGTGCCAACCTCTGTGAAGACAATGCAGCCAAAGAAGTGCAGGAAATTATGAAGGCATTCATAGGACACTTTGTTCATGATTGCTGAATCTTGGGACTGCATCAAGCCATCGAGAATTGCAGAGTGTTGGTACAATGGTGTGTGTGTTGGAAGCCGTGACAGTGAAGAGGACACCCATCCAGATCAAAGGCTAACCACTGACATCACCAAGAACTGCAGACAGCTGGGATTAGAAGACTTTGTAGAGGCTTCGATCAATGCTTGGGTAAACTGTGACAATGCCATTGGAACAGAGATATTCAACGATGATTGGTTAGTCAACGTAATCATGGAAGAACAACGAAAAAGTATGGACACCGTGGAAAGTAAGGAAAATTAGATACCGACACCACCTCCAGTCCCCAATAACGAAGCCATCGGCAGTTTGCGACTTTTCATGGAGTGGTATGAAGCACAAAACTAAGTCGATGCCTTTAAGTTGGTGCATCTTCGTCAAATATTATCATTCGCGAAATAAAAAGAGACAGGAGCACCTCAAGCAACAGTGGCTGGATATTTTCTTTGAAAATAATAACCAAACTCCACCTCAATGAATTTTATTTACACAAAAAGTGATTTGATTTGCAAAATATCACGAATTTTTAAGCGATATCCAATGTTTGTATAAATTTTAGCGATTGAATGAAATAAAAACATACTTTTTAATGCAATTAAGTGCAGTACGGCTTCCTTTGTTTAAGGTCAAATGAATTATCTGATTAATCAATTATCCCAAACGAAAAACTGCCTGCCAAATCACCTTCAGATAATCGAAGTTTCTCTGTAAATAGTGGGGCGCCACACGGATCAGTGCTGGGACTCCAGCTATTCAAAATCTATATTAATGATTTGGATGAGGGAACAAAATGTAGCAACTCAAAGTTTGTAGGTGGGTGGGAGGGTGAACTGGGACGAGGATGCAGAGATCCTCCAGCATGATCTGGACAGGTTAGTTAAGTGAGCAAATCAATAGCAGATGCAATATAATTTGGATGAATGTGAGGTTATTCACTTTGGAAGCAAAAACAAGAAGGCAGATTACTACCTGAATGCTGTAAATTGGGAGAGGGGAGTGTGCAGTGGGGCCAGAGTGTCTCTTCACGCTATTCGCTGATAGTAAATATGCAGTTGCTGCAGGTGGTAAAGAAGGCAAATGGTGTGTTGGCCCTCATTGCGAAAGCTTTTGAGTACAGAAACAGGGATCTGTTATTGCAGTTATGCAGGGCTCTAGTGAAGCCCTGTATTGTGTGCAGTTTTGATCTCTGAGGAAGAGTGCTCTTGCTCTCGAGGGAATGCAGTTTACCAGGCTGACGTATGAGGAGAGATTGACTCGGTTAGGATTGTTTCACTGGAGTTCAGATAAATGAGGGGGAGTCGACAGAGACTTATAGAATTCTAACAGGGTAGATGCACGAAGGATGGTGGGTGTTTCCAGAACCCGGGGTCACAATCTGAGGATTTGGGGTAGACCACTTAGGGTGGAGATGAGGAGACATTTCTTTACCTAAAGAGTGGTCAACCTGTGGAATTCATTACCACAGGAAGTAGTTGATGCCAAAAAATTGAATGCATTCAATTGGTGGCTAGATATAGCACTTGGGACGAATGGGATCAAAGGTAACGGGGAGAAAGCAGGATTAGGTTATTGAGTTGGATGATCAGCCATGATTGTGATGAATGGTGGAACAGGCTTGAAGGGCTGAGTGGCCGCCTCCTGCTCCTACGTTTCTATGTTAATATCTTTATGGACAAAAATTTGTGATAATAATGCACCACAAACCCCTACCGGGTCTGATTAAAGAGGACAAGGCATCGTCCGCCATGGCTTCAGGCTGAATTGTGTATAATTACAAGTTAGAACACTGTCCAGGAAATCAGATAGTGAATGTAGAAGCATTGAACCACTTTTCATTGGCAGATACTCCACTGGTAGTACCACCAGTGGAAGTGTCTATCATGGTTTTACGTTTTCTGGACACACTTCCAGTCACAGCTGACAATATCAGACTTTGGGTGCAGAATGATCTGGTCCTGTCTGTCATGACTGTAATTAGTTCAGCCAGGTGAACCTCATAGAATATGAGTACCCTGATTGGGGCTGTTAATCTTGTCCAATCAGGGAGCTGTGGCGGACAGATAATATCTCACACCTGCACACAACATGGGTGCTGGGGAAAAAAAAATAAGCACTACCGCACTTAGGTGGTAGTGTGGGGGTTAAGAAGGGGGAAAAAAAATATGTAAACAGGAGGTTGACTATCAATAATATAAATATCTATTTTGATTTAGTCCCTACCCTCCCCTTCACTGTTTTTGAAAAAAAAAATAAACAGGAGTCTTAGGGCCCGGGTGTCCTTGGAGAAGGAGCACGTGGTGTCGACCAACACCCTGGAGTTGTTAAAAGAACAAAAAAAATCACACCTGCACACAACATGGGTGCTGGGGAAAAAAAATAAGCACTACCACAGTTAGGTGGTAGTGTGGGGGTTAAAAAAAAGAGACAGATAAGAATAAGAGTCACACCTGCACAGGCACAACATGGGTGCTGGGGAAAAAATAAGCACTACCCCAGATAGGCAGTAGTATGGGGGGGTTTAAAAATAAAAATAAAAAGGGAAAAAAAAGAAGAGTGTTTCATGAAAGGATTTCCCTTATCAGTCTTTATTACTGTTTCACGAGCCACGTAGGTGTTTTCCTGATGGTGGAAAATACAGAATGAAATTCTTGCACAATGGTGTCTTTCTTCACTGAGTCACTACGCACACAACCACTGGTGATTTGGGGAGAATATAAGCATTACTGTTGCACAGTGGTAGTGTGGGGGATTATGTCAGAAAAAAGAAGAGAAAAAAGAACAAAAAGAAAAGCAAAAGTGTCAGATATCCTGTTCACTCTGAGAGCTGGCTCTGAGGGAGCTGGGTCAGAGTCAAAGACTCTCCATATACAGATAAAGGGTGACTTTGTTATGGAATACCGGCCTCTACAGAGTTACTTCAAAAATCATCTTTTACATATCTAGAAAACGAGCAGCATAGAGTCATACAGTCACACAGTCAGTCCAACTCATCCATGTCGAACATAATCCCAAACTGAACTAGTCCTGCCTGCCTGCTTCTGGCCCATATCCATCCAAACCTTTCCTATTCATGTATCCATCCAAATGTCTTTTAAATGTTGTAATTGTATCAGCATCCACCACTTCCTCAGGAAGTTCATTTCACATTCGAGCCACTCTCTGTGTAAAAAAATTTGCCTCATGTCTTTTTTAAAATCTCTCTCATCTCACCTTTAATGTGCCCTCTTGTCTTGAAATTCCCCATCTTAGGGAAAAAAAAACTACTACCATCAACTTTATCTATACTGCTCATAATTTCATAAACTTCTATCAGGTCACCTCTCAACCTCCTGCGCTCCAGTGAAAAAAGTCCCAGCCTCTCCAGCCTTTCTTTATAAAACATCTGAACCCTGATATCTTCTGTAACTGGGCAACCAGAACTGGACACAATATTGCAGACAAGCCTTAACAGAAAGAAAGAAAGCAGCTAAGTAAAATTGGCTAAAGTATGTACTTCAACATTTGTGTGTGTGATAGTCCAAAATCATTGGAATAAAAGGGAGTCAGTAAATCAATATCTGTGACAAAAAAGAATCACAAGTTTAATAATACATTTTTGATGCCCTCAACTTTTCCTTTTTTCCTCACCATAGAGCTACTGAATTCTGAAAACACAACCAGTCAAGAAACCATTGGGACTGATGAAAATTATGGCTTTACCATTTTAAAAGGTAAGTCAAAACAGAATAGGCTGCAGAAATCATCAAACACAACTTGTGTTACAGTGTTATGCTTTAAAATGTGAGGGAAACATAGATGGGATTTATAGATTCACGGAATGATTACAGCATAAAAGGAGCACAACCAACTCACCATGCCTAAACCAACTTTCGACAAGAGCAACCCAGCTGGTCTCACTCCCCTGCTCTTATCCTATTGCCCTAAAATTTCATTCCCTTCAGATTTTTATCAAATTCTGCTATGAAATCTCCAAATATTGTCTCTAACACATTGCCATGTGGTGTGTTCTAGATTCTAAGAACTTGCTGCATGGAAAATCTTTCCTCAAGTTAGTTATTTTGCCAATCATTGAAAGTAGTGCTTCTTGGTTCTTGACCACCTGCTGATGGGAACAGTGTCTTCTCACCTAAACCTTGTCTAGCCTTTCATTATTTGGAAAGCTATTATATCTTCACTGACCCTTCTCTCAAGAGATCAATATTTGGCTATCCAAGTAACTGATGTCCCTCATTTCTGGAACCATTTTCATAAATCATCTTTTTGGACCTCTCTAAAGTCTTTACATTCTTTCTAAAATGCAGTACCCAGAATGGGACACAATATTCGAGTTAACATTGAATCTCAGTTTTGTAACTAAGACAGATTATTAGCTGTAGAATATAGGACACAATATGTTTAGAAAAGATGGAGAAGACAAAAAAAGGAGATAGGTTGGCAGTACTGATTAGGAGACACGTGTGGTATGGAAAAGAGGGGTTGTCCTTGATTAGACATGGAGAAAATCTATTTGGAGTTGAGAAGCAAAAGGTTTCTGATCACACAAATAGAAGTATTTTATAGGCCTTGAACTAATGTAGGAGAGTGATAGAGAAAAGTATTGGAGGAGCAAATGTACAAGAAAGTTACAAAGATTTGCAAGAACTGTGGAATGTTGATAGTGGTGTCTGAATTATCCAATTATTGGTTGGGTTATTCCTAGAGTAAAACATGAGGGGGAGAATGTTCTGACATGTGTTCAGGAGAACTTGCTGATCAGCATGCGCTTAGTGAAGCACAAAAGTAAGCATTGCTGGAATTGTTGGTGGTGAATGGGTTAGATCAAGTAGTTAAGAGTAATCATTATAAGCGGAGGTTTGGACCAGTATTAGAAGACAGCTAGGATGAATCATAAGTGGAACATTATCTTGGAAGATGGCTAATTTCAATGTGATAAGATGGAATCTCACCAAGGCTCTTTGTGTAATGAAGAAAACAAAACAAGCAATGAAGCAATAAAAAGAGGCTGTACGATGCACGCTAATTGAATTAATCAAACAAGAACCAAAACAGAAATGCTAAGAGGGTAGGTGAAGAAGAAAAGAAGAGTGGAAAAGCAAGAAGATGAGAATAGAGTGGCAGTCACCATAAAAGGAAACGCAAGAAACCTTTATGGTATTTACATTTCAGTTGGATAGGTATGAAGTGTTGTGGATGCTGCTTGGCACAAAGGGGCTGAATAATATGCTTGGAAGAAAAGAGCAAAATGTGAGTGCCGAGTGAATATTTTGTGTCAGTGTTTATGAAGGAAGAGGAGTCTCATAATATGTTGGCAGAAATGGTGATGGTGGAGGTAACTAATAGGGTAAGAATTGAGTGGCAGGAGATTTTGGAAAGACTGGCTGTGTATAAAGTGGATAACTCTCATAATCTGGATGACTTCACACGTTGCTTAAGGAAATGGAGTGGAAATAACAGAAGGGCTTGCCGTCTTTCAATTTTGCCTAGGTAGAAGAGTCCCAAGAATTTAGAGTAGTAAATGTGACACTGTTACTTCAGAAGGGTGTAAGGACACTCCTAATATACAAGTTACATGTAATTTAACGTCAGTGGTGGTGAAGTTTTTAACAATCAATCGGACAAAACTATTAATAGGAACTTGTGGAGATTTGAATTAATTAAGTATCTTCATTTTTATTCATAAGTACTCTGCTTGAAGGCAGGATTTGACCCATATTGCATAACCTCCACCATAGTAGGGCAAGGAATCAGATGCCAAATCCACCCCAGCTGGAACATGGGACAAAGTTTGGGCTATTGTCATCAATCTAATGTAAATGGGCTATCCAGACCACTTAACCAACCAGCCTCCTGGTAAAGGTATAGAGAGATTTACCAGAATACTATCCAGGAATGAGGAACTTTAGCTGCAAGGTTAGGTTAGACAAGTTGGAGTTGTTTTGGGAACAGAGGATATTACTGGAGATGTGCAGTTTCACTACAGGGAACACAGGTTTAAGATTTTGAGCTAGTAATGCAGAGGGATGTGGAGAAGAAAATTTTCACCTAGCAATTTGAAATAACCTGGAAAATGCTGGCCATGAGAATTGCAGAAGCAAACGTGACCAATGATTTGAGCAAGCAAGTTAGAGAACACTTGAAAAAGTGTGCTCAAAGGGTACATAGAAGTATAGGCTGACTGGAATACTTCATCGAGAGGTGACATAGACCTGATAGAGCTGACTGCTCTCCTTCTGCATTGAAAATGTTTTCTTTTTTTGTTATGTTGCTTCATCTTATTGTATAAATATTCAAATGATAGAATTATCATTTATAAAAGCTTGTTTAACTTTTTAATGGAATTTGCAGAAAATATGTAAAATATAATTCATGACACTTCTGAAATTTGTAGAAGTGGATTCATAACCGGTTTGTAATGCTTTTCGTTTATGTCCAATCAGAGGCAGACATCTTAAAGAAAGTCAGGAAGAACAGCATGTTGAAGGCTATGTTTCTAATTCAAAAAGTGATGTATCTGTACAGCAAGGAACAGGACCAGTCTACCAAATATCAACTACTTGAGGTGATCAGTGCTAATACTGTACAAATAAAGTGTTCAATGTTTTTCAGTTCTTTGATTTTGTTGAAACATACTCAGAAAATTTAATGTAATTTGAGATGTTACCACAAATGCATACCATTGTTATAGGATCCTGTTATTAAAATTTAAGATATTGATATTCATTGACAACAAGGTTATAGCTATGATAAAAAAATTGCTTTAGCTGAACATACATATCTTTTATTTGTAAACTGGCAAATCTGCAAAACAGTCATAGTTACACTTCAATGAAACAGCTCATTTCTGTGGAGCACTTTGTGACTACGTGAGGGTGTGAAATAAGTGATATGAATGAAATTAATTTTCTTTTTTCATACGACTGTTAAATTTCAGAGTGGAGGTTGAGGTACAATCAAAGTTTTTTTGGTAGGTGAGCAGAAAATATATAAAAGTTTTCCATATCTTGGGAGTGATTTTCCTGTGGATACTTCAGGCATCAAAGAGCCTCTGCGGTGGGGTGGTATGCTGAAATGTCGGGGTTTGTTCTGCATTTAGTGCAACTATCTTCTGTAATAATTATTTTAATCGATCAATATGCTATGCCACACTTCCTGGGCAGGTGGGGGATGATCCTTCTGGTTATTCTTTCTTATATGATTTTCTGTTTGAACTGGTTTTATTACTTACAAGCTTTTACTTACAGATAGAAACAATGCAGTTCATATGTATACAACCACAGGAATCCTCTTAGCCCTATGGCTCCCCATTAATATCTTTTACCTGTATATAGTTGGGATTAAAGCAATATACAAATAATATTCTCTTATCCGTCCTTAAATGCAATGTAAAAAATACTATGTGCAATCAGAGTTTTGAAAACAAAATGTGCACATTGTGAGGAAAAAGGCTCTCACTGTTCACTCTATCTAATCCTCTGATCTTCTTGTATGTCTCTATTAAATAACCTCTTAACCTTATTCTCTGTAATGAAACCAGCCTCAAGTCCCTCAGCTTTTCCTCATAAGACCTTCCCTCCATCCTAATAAGTTTCCTCTGCGGTCTTTCCAATGCTTCCATGTCCTTCCTATAATACGGCGACCAGAACTGTATGCAATACTCCAAGTGAGGCTGCACCAGAGTTTTGTACAGCTTGAACATGACCTCATGGCTCCGAAACTCAATCACTCTAAACTGAAGGGGCATCAATGTCCTGGGCAGCAGCTTTGCTAGTGCACTTCGGGGATGAGAACCAGAACTACAGATCAGAGGAGAGGGTAGTTGTTAAACGGGCAGAAATGGAATGCAGAGAGTCTGTCAGGAAAGATGCACAGTTGACAGGGCAAAGGGATGGATTAAAGTGTGTCTGTTTCAATGCAAGGAGTGTCAGGAATAAGAGTGATGATCTTTAGAGCATGGATCAGTGCTTGGAACTACAATGTTGTGCCCTTAAGGGAGACATGGATTTCTCAAGGGCAGGAAAGGTAGCTGGATGTTCCAGAGCTTAGACCTTCTACAAAGAACAGGGAGGGGGTTAAAAGAAGAGGGGAGTAGCATTGATAATTGGAGAGTCCAGCACAGCTGCAGAAAAGAAAGTTATTGAGGAGGGTTTGTCTACTGAGTGAAAGTCAGGAACAGGAAAAGAGTAGTCACTTTATTAGGTGTTTCTAATAGACCCCCCAATTGCAGCAGAGAGATGGAAGAACAGACTGGGCAGAAGATCTTGGAAAGGTGCAGATGTAACAAAGTTATTGTTATGGGTGACTTCAACTTCCCCAGTATTGCTTGGAACCTCCTTAGTGCAGATGATCTGGATGGAGCTGATTTACTTAGGTGTGTCCAGGAGGGATTCCTAACTCAATATGTAGATGGGCTGAGTAAGGGAGAGGCCATATTAGATTTGGTGCGGGGCAATGAGCCAGGCATGGTGTCGGATCTCTTGGTGGGAGAAAATTTCGGTGATGGTGACCACAACTGCCTCACCTTTATCATAGCCATGGAGAGGGACAGGAGCTGACAGTATGGGAAGGTATTTAATTGGGGGAGGGGAAATTCTACTGCTCTTAGACAGGAGCTATGGAGTATAAATTGGGAACAATTGTTGTGCGGGAAAGGCACAACGGAAATGTGGAGGCTGTTTAAGGAGCACTTGTTGCAAGTGTTGGATAACTTTGTCCCACCAAGACAGGCAAGAAATGGTAAGGTGAAGGAACCTTGGATGACAAGAGCAGAGGAGCTTCTCGTAAAAAGGAAGAAGGAAGCTTACTTAAGGTTGAGGAAGCATGAATCTGGCACAGCTTTAGAAGATTACAGGATAGGTAAGAAAGAACTTAAAAATGGACTGAGGAGAGCTAGGGGGCATGAGAAAGTCTTGGTGGGAAGGTTTAGGGAAAACCCAAAGGCGTTCTACACGTATGTCAGGAATAAGAGAATGATCAGAGAGAGGTTAGGGCTGATCAGGCATAGTGGAGGGAACTTGTGCTTGTAATCTGAAGAGATAAAGGAGGCCCTAAATGAGTTTTTTGCTTCAGTATTCACGAGAGAGCAGGACCTTGTTGATTGTGAGAACACCAGGGACCAGGTTAATAGGCATGAACAGGTTCCCTCCAAGAAAGTGGATGTGCTAGAAATTCTGGGAAGCATCAAGATAGATAATTCCCAGATATATCCAAGGTTACTGTGGGAAGCGAGGAATGAGATTGTTACGCCTCTGGCGATGATCTTTGCATCCTCACTCTCCACGGGACTTGTACTGGTTGACTAGAGGGAGGCTAATGTTGTTCTTCTGTTCAAGAAGGGGAATAGGGTAATCCGTGGGAGTTACAGACCAGTCAGGGTTACGTCTGTGGTAAGCAAGGTACTGAAAAGGATTCTGAAAGATAGGATTTATGACTATTTGGAAAAACATAGTTTGATTAAAGATACTCAGCATGGCTTTGTGAGGGGCATGTCATGTCTCACCAGCCTTATTGAGTTCTTTGAGGATGTACTGAGACAAGTTGATGAAGGTCGAGCAGTGAATCTGGTGTATGTGGATTTCAGTAAAGCATTTGATAAGGTTCCCCACGGTAGGCTCTTTCAGAAAGTTAAGAGGTATGGGATACAGGGAGGTTTGGCTGTTTGGATATAGAATTGGCTGGCTGAAAGAAGACAGTGAGTGGTAGTGGATGGAAAGTATTCCGCCTGGAGGTGCGTGGCCAGTGGTGTCCCGCAGGGATCTATTCTTGGGTCTCTGCTCTTTGTAGTTTTTATAAATGACTTGGATGAAGAAGTGGAAGGGTGTATTAGTAAGTTTGCCAATGGCACAATGATCGATGGTGTTGTAGATTGTGTTGAGGGCTTTGCAGGCTACAACATGATTGACAGGATGCAGTACTGGGCTGAGAAGTGGCAGATGGAATTCAACCTGGACAAATGTTAAGTGATTGATTTTGGAAGGTCGAATTTGAACGTTGAATACAGGGTTGAAGACAGGATTCTTGGCAGTGTGGAGGAACTTTGGGATCTTGGTGTCCATATACATAGATCCCTCAAAGTTGCCACCCACGTTAATAGGGTTGTTAAGAAGGCATATGGTGTTTTGGCTTTCATTAGCAAGGGGATTGAGTTTAAGAGCTGCGAGGTTTTGTTGGAGCTCTATAAAATACTGGTCAGATCACACTTGGAAAACATGTGTCCAGTTCTGGTCACCTCATTATAGGAAGAGTGTAGATGTTTTAGAGAGGGTACTTTTAGGTCGAGTGTTGTTTAGTTGCTGGAGGCAGTTGGAGAGGTCACAAGGTCACGAGAGAACAGCAGAGCCTGTCAGGATATGTGAGTATACAGTGTAAAGTATTTACTTTTAGGTCGGGCATTGTTCAGTTGCTGGAAGCATTCAGAGAGGTCGCAAGGTTACATTTTTGGGTGGTTGCTTTATCCGAAACACTACTTGGGTAGTGTCTCCCACCCATCCTTCGCCTCTAAGCAAAAGAAAAATTCTGTACGTAGGTTAGTAAGGTGACAAGTGTTTTCTTTCATGTTTCATTTTTTTCAGCGGTCTAATTAAGAATTTAGAATAGTGGGAATAGAGGTTAGGGCAGTTGAATGTTCCTCCTGCACTATGTGAGGAGAAAGTGAGGTCTGCAGATGCTGGAGATCAGAGCTGAAAATGTGTTGCTGGAAAAGCGCAGCAGATCAGGCAGCATCCAGGGAACAGGAGAATCGACGTTTCGGGCATAAGCCCTTCTTCAGGAATGAGGAAAGTG